>NC_038249.2:35853769-35956724 GCF_000004515.6 Glycine max
GGAAAACAGGTTGGTTGATTTTGTCTTTGTAGTCATACAATACCTTCAAATTGAAAGAACAACAACTGTTATGATTTATGAATTTACATCAATTCAAGTAGGAAACAACACATATTATCCTATCAATCAAAGTAAAAGGTACAACAGCCTTATCCCTTCACCAAAAAAAAAGAGGAAAAAAACAATAGTCTTATCCTACTCGGTGAAAATAAAAATTCTAACATGCAATCTATTTATAAAATCATCATATACCGTATACTTGTGACTGCATATTACCTTGCGTACACGTTCATAAACATACAAACGTGCATAAGCACTAAGTGAATTGAGAGAAAGATGTAAATAATGAAAGATGCTAAGTGAATTGAGAGAGCTTGTTACATGAATTAAAATACAACTGATAGAGCTTGTTTGAAAAATGTGAACCGCCTACTTGATTGTCATATGACACGTTGACATTGCCAATAGTTAACACTTAACAGTTTACACAATGACTCAAATAGAAACGTAAATAATTAAATATTTAAACAAGTATAATTTTTCATTAATGACCGCAAGGTCTATTCAATCTTTGAAAAGATATCAAAATAAAAAGACAATGATTATTAAATAACCATATACAACAAGAAAACTACTGTAGCTTATATAGAAGAAATATTTATGACGTGCATGTATTTAGATTTCTAAGAGCCAAATGTCATGGTGTCCAACAATGACCCCTTAATATATAAAACAATTACTGACAACTTGATTGATAGTAAGTTTTACACCTTATATATTGGGCAGACAAATGGTGCATATACTTTAGCGGTGGCTGTGGAATTAATTATTGAAGGACAAGGTGTTAATATATTAAAATAAACTAATAGGATATTATACTCACACGCACATTAAATATATCTTTTTAATATTTTTAATTAGTATATTTCATATGACATGCATTAATATTTGATATAAAAAAATTACGACTTTTATAAATTTTATATTTTTAGTCCTTTGATAAACTTCTTTATAAAGTTTATAAAAATTAAATCACACATTTATTTAACCTTCATCTAAAGTTCTCTCCTCCAATATTTGTAGCATAAATTAAATAGTTTATTATTCTTGTAAGTTATTTTAAACCTATTTGAATAAACTTGTTGTAAAATTTGTCAAAGAAATATTTAGCTTTGATAAATTTTTTGTTCAATTTTATAACAAATAACTTATGATTCTTATTAACCTATTTTGATAGGCTTCTTCGAAGAAATACATAAGTTGGGTCAAAAGGATAGCTGGATAGGTATCAAATTTTGAACGGAAACAATAAATATAAGTACAAAACCAAACCTGTTGGCGTGCTCGCTGGAGCTCCTGCTCAAGTTGGGTCAGTTTAAACCTACTGCTTTCTAATTGTTGCTGATATGCCTGAATTAATAGAAAGAAGGATTTAAAAAATAAGTCAAGAAATACATATAAAACATGACAAAATATTGGGTCTCAATAATGACATATTGAACAACTAACCGAGCTATATCACAGTAATTTTAGAAGTTCATTTAAATTAAATTAACAGAAAAGGCCTTACCTTTTTCCTCAGTCGACTTTTCCTGGCAGCCTCACAATTTTGAGCAAGCCGTCTTAATGTCTAAATGAAAAATGAAAAATTAGCACACAGTAACAAAAGGCTTATGCTATTTGCACACAATTACTGCATACAACCTTTTGATTTGATTTATCTTTTGATCCACTGGATTCACACCTTTCAGGCTGCCAAAAGACAATGAAGCACCATATTTTAGAGTAAAAATAAGCATGTTTTTGTATGTATGATAAATTTAAACAATTGGTATCTTCAATGCGAAATCCAAGAGATTGATCCAGCGTTCCAAATTCAGAAATGCGGGGAGGATGAACATTAGTTGCTTCCATGGCTCTGAAACCAAAATCACGACAACAGGTTAAAAAAAAACTGAATGCGTATCCAATCATCCAGGTAAGGCTGAGAAAGTCTATGTTCCCAAGCAAAAGAAAAGTCCAACTCGAACAATCAAGATCTAACTACAAATCCATGAGGAAATTCAAGCACACTAAAGTCATTGTAAACTATTGAGCAAATCTGAAGCCACCAAGAAAGGAAAACAAGAGCCGACAGAACAGGGTTGTATAGTTCAAATTCAAAGAATTAGAAGAAACTATATCATTCGGTTTCAACGAGGATGAACGAATCAACATAATGAAATGAACAAGAGGATTTATCTCCACTCTAGAATAAAGAATCCCCAATAAACAGAAAAATTTAAACAAAAAACTTTTAATTGTTTCCCCCCTCCATGCTTTCCTCTGCAATCTTAGAAGAGAGACCTCTAAAATTTTCAAGTTTACATTAACATCACAAAATCAAGATGCTTGCAATGGATTCCTTAATTTTGGGGAATGAAAATCAAAACCCAAAAGGGGGAAAGCGAAAATTGGTTAAAAGGTTAGAAATTGTGGAACCTACGAGAAATAGCAAAAATCCATTGAGAATTGGGACTATGCCAGTCCATAGAGGAACCGGTTGATTTTGCATCTTTTCGTATTCTCTATTCCACTGTTAGTGAAAAAGAGAATCATAGTAGATGCACATCACTTTCAACAAAAAATCGCTTATTGAAAACAAAAAAAATTGGAGAAGTTATATCCATCTAAGGTTAAGAAAAATGATCAGATCTTAAAATATAAAAAAAGAGAGAGAGAGAAACATGTGTGAGGATGAGGCTCGTAGTTGATTTATATATCCCAAATTGAGCTAGGGTTTTGGGATTTGGGAATTACCAATTTGTCACTGTAATTGTTCGGTTGTACAGTCGTTTAAGTCGAAAAATGGGAGCACCGAGCACGTATGCACGATGCAAAAAATGCAAGTTGTCATGTGTTAAGTCGGGATTTCAAAAAAATGTTAAAATGCAAAACACTAACAAAAATCAAAAAGGGGGAAAAAATATGGTTTTACCAATTGATGTTGATTCTTATATTTGTTCAATTCATTCCCCATAAAGAGCAAATCTCGTTCCAAATCAAGAACTTGGGTTTGAGCCTCCCGTGCCCGTTCGTCAGCGTTGTTCCCAAACTCCATCAACGCTTCTCTGTCTTTATCCTACAGGGCGCAATCATTCTCCAACGACTGGCAGCGAGCCAACAATTTCTCACACTCTGTCGCCAGTCTCTGCTGATTCTCCTCAGCGAACTTCTTCAGAGCTCGCGCATTCATTCCCGCTTCATACTGCTCCAAAAAAAAAAAACCATAACCAAAAATTTCAACATCGACTTCCAAAATTAAAAATTAAAATTGTGAGAGAAAGATCTTGAAGAGGCGTGAAACCTTGAAGCGGCCGATGAGTTGGTCTTTCCGCTTCAATTAGGGGAGAAGGGAAAGGAGGTGTTCGCGGAGGCGCCATTGCGACTCTTGAGAAGCTCGAAGCTTGGATTCTAGGGTTTGCGACGCGCGTCAACTGAGCTTCAAGAATTTTTAATTTATTGATTTAAAAATTAACAAAGGCGGTTTGCTAAACACACCGTCGTAGAAGGAATTGTAAAATTTACGAAAATGTCATCGTGCCGTAACTACGAAGACGGGTGTTAAAGACCGTCGTAGTTAATTATGCCTTAATTACAAAAATGCCACTGAAGCACATTCTAAGACGGTTCTAAGGAACCGCCTTAGAAAGTGCGTCGTAAAAGAATAATCTTTTAGTAGTGATTTCAGTGTCACTGATCTCTGCCTCCAATGACTGAATCATACTCACAAGTCTATCATCACCATAGTACTCTTCTTCCTGTGTTTCTTCCATTATAGACATGAGAAGAACATTGTTGGCTTCTGAGAACTCAATTCCCAATTCAAAGACACCCTCTGAGGAAGACATGTTAGGTTACAATGAAAAAAAAAGTGAGCGACCCTTTTTTCTTTGGTTTATGAAAATGGCTAAAGTGAGAGAAGTAGAAGCAATTAAGGCAGTGGAAGATGTAGGATGGCTTTGAAAGGTGAAAAAGGGTCCTTTATATAGGCAAATGCATATATATGTGGTATCCTAAATAATACGAGTTGGGGTTGCTTTTGCCTGTTGCCAAATCAATACTAAATTATGTAATGAAAGATAAGATTCATTTAATTGTGCTAAGATATATTATCCATGTAATTGTGCTGGAAAAAAATAATGCTTTGACCCGTTTGTGTCTAGTTGTCGAGCAACATATCAAGGCATTCCAGGTGAGCAATATATATGGTATATTAGGCTAGCTATAATGCACCCACTATATATAATGGTTTCAAAAGTGCAGGGGCATTAGAAATCAGACAATATATGCCCACTGCCAAGAAATAAAATAAAAGGAAAAACATGAAAGAAATGAATGAGAAATATCCTTAATTGATTTTGATTTGTCTGTTGAGTGTATGAGAGGAGTGAGTATAAGTTATGTAATATTTGATATTTATAAACTAGTTAAACCCAATAAATATTTCTACCACGTCCTGAAATTTTTCTACCATGTTCAGAATCTTACTAGAGTCATGTCTATAATTGATCCGTACATCTTTCAAAAAATAAATTGATCCATATTTGTGCCAACAAAATTTTATGTTACTTTGAGTTGAAACTATAAAATTTGTGAATAAACATTCTTTTCTTAACTCATCAAGATGTTTTTAGGATAAACTTATGATGATTCACCAGACATAAAAGTGAACCTTAATTAGATACAATGAATCCTAATGATACTAGTGAAACCGTGACATCTATAGAATTGTCCCTTCATCTTCATGTTTAGTTTCTCTTTCATGTGCAAGTCTCTCTCTAGATCTACAATCTTGACCATTAATACTAATTTTTGCCCATTTAAACTCTTAAAAAAAATGCTAATAACATTTTCTAACTGTCTATATCATTTTAAATTTTATTAAAAATCATAAATTTTGATGAAAAAAACACTTCTAAATCAATAGAGAATAATTATACAAAAAGTGAGATTTATTAAGATTAGTGATTTCTGACAATTTTCAATTGATTACAATGAGTATTAGAAAAAAATGTGTCAAAATCAAAGAATGTCACTGATATTTTTCAAATACAAGTCTAGTATGAAACTAAGAGCAGGCTTAATTGGTCAACGAGTCAACCACCTAATTTGCCTCACGAATAACATAACACCAATTAATATGCCTTCTTTACTAATAAATTTAGTACATGGTACACAAATTTAATGGGTTTAACTAGTATATAAATACTATCAAATATGTAATGACTTATTATCGATATTGTATATATGTTTTAGGTTTATAATTCTCATTTTTCACAACAAGGGTTTTTAATTACTTGATACATCCCTTTTATATATATTTGTGTGTTTGTGAAAGTGGAAAAATATATCGTGAGATAAATGATGGGACAAAGAGAAATAAAAAATTAATTATAAAGAGAGGAAATATGGATTATAAAACTCAAAGTATATTATTTTCCTTTTTAGAAAGCTCTCCAAGGATCAGTTGTAAAATTAGTTTTCCTTTTTGGTAAATATAACATGTATCCTCTATTTGGAGACATTATGCTTGGGTTAAATAAGACTATTATGAGTAAAAAAAAATTCTTTTAAATATTTAACACAACTACATACATTATGCTTATACATTATGCTTGGAAACATTATTTCCCTTTTTAGAAAGCTCTCCAAGGATCAGTACGTACTATTTCTTATTATATGCAAGAATGATCGAGGAACTAAGGAAGATTCATTCTAATTAATTTTCAGCTAGGTAATTGCATGAAAGTAAAGGGAGAAAAAGTAAACAGAAGATAAATTAAAAGGTTTGACATTAACATGTACTTAATTAAGGACTCCTTCACAAATTAATTACAAAGTAGTCCATGTTCTCTTCTGTTTCCTGTATTTTTGGTGGATATTCTCTTCTGGTTCCTTATATAATACTACGTGTATAAATTAGTTTCAGAATACTGCATCACTTGGCCCTAGTGCCAAATAATGATTCTCTCTATATTGTTGATCCAAGAAAGCTCCATAACACAATTGAAGATCATCAATGCCAGTTCCAGCTTCATATTCCATTGCTGCATGCTCCATCATTTCATATCCAGAAGGGATCCATGCATTCATCTCATCAAAGGGCAAGGAAGAGATCAATTCCATGTCAACCCAATGATTAGGGTCACTGACTGACGTGGAGCAGTCTTGACCATCCACGTGTCCCATCTCATACATTTGACCTATTTCAGTGTCAGTGATCTCTGCCTCCAATGACTGAATCATGCTCACAAGTCTCTCATCGCCATAGTACTCTTCTTCTTGTGTTTCTTCCATTAGAGACATGAGAAGAACATTGTTGGCTTCTGAGAACTCACTTCCCAATTCAAAGGCACCCTCTGAGGAAGACATGTTATGTAACTATGTAAAAAAAGAAAGGAGTGACCCTTTTAATCTTTGGTTTATGAAAATAGTTAAAGTGAGAGAACTAGAGGCAATTAAGGTAGTGGAAGATGCAGGATGGTTTTCAAAGGTGAAGAATGGTCCTTTATATAGGCAAATGCATGGTACGCTAATTAAGACCAAGTGGGGTTGCTTTATTTGCTTGTTGATACTATAAGCCAGTCAATAATTAATAATGTAATGAAGGATAAGATTCATATAATTGTACTAAGATAATATATTCATATATATAATTGTGTTGGAAAAAATTATTAAATCTTTGACCCATTGATGTCTACTTGTCGAGCAACAGATCAAGGCATTCCAGGTGAGCAATATATGGTAGTATATATTAGGATAGCCATAATGCACCCACTAATGGTTGCAACAGTGGGGCATCAGAACCAGACAATATGCCCACCTAATGAAATGCAATTTTGAAAGGAATTTGTAGGAGCCACCCGTAATAAATTATTTGTAGGAGTGTCGGCTATGTTTGTAAACCGCGCAATGTGACCATGTTAGAAAAGAATGTGAAATGATTTGATTCTTGATTATAAGAAATATTTCAATGTCAAATAGTTCCATGAAGAATGAAATTACCGTTTCATTTGAGTGGACATCCTGTACCAAAGAGCGACCTCTATTTTATTATACAATTGAAGGAATGATGAATTGGAATATGATAAAGGAGTATCGAATACCCCACTCAACTATTAAGTACCCTCGATCATAAACACCGAAATGGGATACCCATGCGATTTAGACTTATATATGAAGCGTTTGAATCAGTATTATTAGAATTAGACTGGACCAGCACCAGAAATCTAAGTCATGACTGGTCCAATTAAGTATATTTAAATTGTTTCTGTAGTTGATTGAATAAATATCAGTTAAATTGGGTTCGACTTTAATCCAATAAGAACTAGCAATTTATCAATTGATACCACAAACAGATATAGGGTTGTTTTAGTTTTTGTTTTTTTTCTAATAAGTAATTTTAAGTTCGAATTGCATATATGCACATATATTACTAATTGAAAAAAGTTTTCTTCCCCATAATACAAAATAAAAAAAATTCACCTTCTTAACTTAAACTTGGTTCTGAAGTCTCAACTCTAACAAATTTGAAAAGTTTTTCAATTTTTTATATATTAAATTAAATATCTCAATTTTTTAAAAAAATTATTTTACTTTATAATATGTGTGGTGTGCCGTTAAAGCTGATTATACCTCTATTCCTCACAAATAATATCTTGTCAAGTTTATTTCATGATAAATACCACAGTTCACAATGTATACATAAAGATAACTATTTGTGAACGTCATTTTGATGTATGAATCATATGTGTATTATGATGAAATCTCATTGTAATATCATATGTCAAGTGGTTTACAATCACGGTGGCAAAATAATTGGGGTGGTGTCAAAATCTCTTTCGAAAGCTTCATCGAAGATGCGTCCTATACATGTACTGAACCACCGGCACTGACACAAGGCACGTATGTGCAAGTTGTTCATGAGAGGGATATGCGCACGAGGCACCCACGTGGATGGGTTCTGCCTTGGTGTGAGATTCCATGTTCGTTTGGTGTGAAACCAAAACTTGCACGATTAGTCCCATCTGTATGCAACTATGCATATTAGATGATTAGTTACCTAATTTGTGTCTTTTTGTTTTAAAGTCTTTTAATCTGTGAGATACGTGTTTGGTGTTGTGTTTAATATTATGTCTATGCACGCGATGTGTGTTATATATGATAATGATATAATGTAAGAGTTGGGTGTTTTGTTTTCTGGCGTGTACTTGGTTAGTTAGAAGTATATCTTGCTCTTTTCATGAGGCGAGCAAGTTGTAGTTTAGAGGATAAATTATAATTTTGCCATGGATTATAAAAATAATGGTTGAGATTTTTAACAATTTTATAATTTTCTGTACATGTATGTATTTTTTACTTACAATCTTACATGTGCTAGAAAATTAAAATAAAAAAAGAAACAAATGGAAAGAGGATGCAAAACAACGTGCAAAACAACATCAACAACAACAAAATCTCAAAGTTAAACTACATGACATATGATATTACAATGAGATTCTAAAATAAATATTTTATTTTATAGAAACAAAATTAATATGAGTAATATATTTTTATAAATTTTAAATTATAAAACAAATATTTTGTAACAATATAATTGTTAATTTTTTTATTAGCGGTTATAGTATTTTATATTTTAACTTATCAAGACTGTTATTTTGATTGTACGAAGCCCCCCTTGCAAGAAATTGCAGTAGGCAATGTGTGTAACTTTTTTTTTTCTTTCAAACCAATAGCATGTAAACAATAGCATTTAATTGAATACAAAACAAGATAAATTTGGGAAAACAAGTAATCAACCTCGTTTGTACATGTTTTAGAAACCATTTTTCCTATATACATTAGTGTTGAAGAATGAAGATCTCATATCTATTAATAATATGGCCAAAAGCTCCCCTATAAAATTAGCTTTTAAAGATGGAGTTAGATTCAAATTTAAATTATGAAATTAACATTTTCTTTAAGCTATACATCCTCACCTAAGAAAAGTCAAATTCTGATTTAAAATATTGTAAAATTTAAACATAATCTACATATACTAGATCGTTCTTCTTCAATTCACTTTCTTGCCTATTTTTCTGTCAGTATTGTGCCATATGTTCTATTAGTTTAGTTAGCATCGTTATCTTAGAGTCCAATTGCATAGTTCTCGCATTCTATAAATACATGTTCACCACTTATTCTACCATCTTATTCTATACATATCAATGACATTCTATATGAATCCTCTCTAATGATTTGAACTCTATGACGTTTGGTCCCATCAAGTTAATTTGGCTCCAAATTCTGATATGGTATCAAAGTTCTCTAATCTGCCTATGGCTGAAGAGAGCTTTGACATGGGGTTGGAAATGCAAGATGTAGCGTTGATCCAGCCTGCATGAAAAAACAACCACGAAGGAAACAGGTTTTGAAGAAAAGAAATAACCTTGGTTCCAATGCAGTATTGGTGTTTCTCATCATGTGGTCACTGGCATGAGGACCTTATTGGTTATTGTCTTTTCCTCAGCTTCAATTTAGTGTGTGTTTGGGTATAAGGTTGCAAATGTACATTTGCAGAAGCATCACCGCCCTTGCTTTTACTTTCAATTACTTTTATCCGTTGGATTTGCATTGAACCACGTGCACCACATTTTTAACTTAAATCCAAACACACACTTAATGAATCCCATACGGTATGATGGTTGTAGCCTAATCCATTTTTACAAGTTGCACCTGCAAGTGCAAATAATCATCACAGTATTTATTAGCTGCCAAAACTAGTAAGCACAGAATGACCATGGAGTAAATGAAGTTTCAATTAAAACAGTTGTTTTGAAGATTCAAGAAAAAGTAAAATGTGCAAAATTAGCGAGCATCACAGTAAATGCATCAGGTTGTAATTTAGACTCAGGCTAACACCCAAGCACTAGTAAGATAATCAAAGATAACGAATAACCAGAAAATAACAATAAATGATGATAGAATAGGAGAGCTTCTTTGATACATCTGATTTTATCTGTTGCCATATACCAATATGATATCATATCAACTAGAAGAGACTAAAATTTGTAATTTTGAAATCTCCAAGATACTTATCATAAGACTTACGCGGTTATTACTAATCAATACAGTAGTTGAAGTCTGAGAGAATGAGGATTCAACACTGCAGAAATGACACACATGAAGCAGTGTGTGGAGTAAGAGAATGGTCTTACACCAGGTGTATCTAAGAATATCTTGTTGAAAAAGGAGCCTGCTAGCTTAGGCAATGATGACATCGCAGCAGCCGGCAATTGAGAAGTTATGTTTGTAAGAGAAAGAAAACAAGACTGTCAGTCAGCACCCACAATGATACAACCACTGCATCTCCCTATCCATTGTCAGTATTGTGGTTTTTATCTCTTCAATACTACCATGTGATTGATCCCCTGCAAGAAACAGATGAACCTTATTTTTCATTGTAATCCAACTACAACCCGGACTTTTTTTTATTCCTTTTAAATTCTTGGCCATTTTTACTAAGTCACCATCAATCTTTTTCCCAGCAGCAGAATACATGTTAGATAATACCACATAAGGAGTTGCATTTTTAGGCTCCAGGTCAGTAATGCGTTGAGCTGCAAGCTTAGCAAGGTCGAGACGTAGGTGAGTCTTGCTTGCACCAAGAATAGCCCCCCAAACTCCAGAATGGGGCTTAAATGGCATTGAACGGATTAAATCAATAGCTTCATCTAGCAAACCAGCACGACCAAGGATATCAACCATGCAAGCGTAATGATCAGCTTCTGGCTCAATTCCATAATGTGATTTCATGGTGTTAAATATGTTCCACCCCTCATCAACTAGTCCTGCATGAGTACAGGCAGAGAGAACAGCAAGGAAAGTAACATGGTTGGGTTCATGGCCTTCACTCTGCATCTTTTTATAGATACCGAGAGCCTCGTCACCAAAGCCATTTTGTGCAAACCCACTGATGATTGAGTTATAAGAGATAACATTTGGTTCAATGACATCTAAGAAAATCCTGTAGGCATCAACTACATTCCCAGACTTAGAGTAGAATGATATAAGAGAGTTCTGTATAGACAAATTATACTCTAGGTTCATTTTCAGAATACAAGTATGAATTTGAAGCCCTTCATTCAGCGCCACCAAAGCAGCTGAAGCTGCTAGAACACTGCTAATAGTTAACGGATTAGGCTTGCATCCTTCCCAAATCATCCGAGCATACCAATGCAAAGCTTCCTCATACTCATTATTATTCACAAACCCTGATATAATAGCTGTCCAAACAAAATCATCCTTTGCTGGTAACATATTAAAAAGTTCTATAGCATTTTCAACTCTTCCACTCTTACTGAACCCCGCAATCATGGCCGTCCAAGAAATCACATCTTTCACAGGCATCCTCCCAAACACCCTATAAGCAGCTTCCACTTCATTGTTATGAATATATCCGGAAATTAAAGAATTCCATGTAACTATGTCCTTGTCACTCACAGTACAAAATACTTTATCTGCCATGTCTGTGCAACCAAGCATACTATACATAGTAATAACAGAATTACTCAGAACATTGTCAAATTCAAATCCCAAGCGTGAAACCAACCCATGTATCTGCATGCCCTCTGACATCCTGCCACAATTTCCACATGCTTTAAACATTATAGTCATTGTAGTGGAATTAACTTCAACCAGACCTTCCCTCTTCATATCCATAAACAAACAAAACCCCTCTTGAAAGAAACCTTCCCCCATATACCCATCTATCATGGCACTCCAAGAAACCACATTTCTGTCAGGCATCCTGTCAAACAGGTCCCTAGCAGCAGCAACCCTCCCATCCCTGCACAAACCATCAACCATGGCACTCCAAGAAACCACATCCCTCTCTCCCATGTTCTCAAAAATCCGCAACGCCTCATTTACTTCACCCATCTTCAAATACCCATTTATCAATGCATTTGAGCAAGCAGGGTCCCGGAACTCATATGGGGTCTCACGGTACAGTTTCTCAGCCATGTGGAACTTCCCTGCCTTAACAAAACCCATGATCATGGCAGCATATGACACCAAGTTGCGTTCAGCCAACACTGAAAAAAGCTCATAAGCTTTGCCTACATTGCAACCATTGCGGATATAAGCAGAGATCATGGCGTTATTTGAGACAGTGGTTCGTTGAGGCATTTCATCGAACAATCTGCGGGCATTTTGTATTTGGCCATTTTGCGCAAAGGCAGTGAGCATGGCAGTCCAAGAGGCAGTGTTCTTTATGGGCATCTTGTGGAATATGGATTCTGCCTCTTTGACGTTGCCGTTTCGTCCATTCTCTGCTATCTGAGTGTTGCATTGAATCAAAAACTTGCTGCCTTTACCACCACTGTTTATGGAGTCATTATTATGGCTCTGATTAAGCTTGGATTGGAAGAGGTTCAACTTAGTGATACGTTTGTGTAAGGTTCTGGAGTGCTGCTTCATACCCTCGAGGGAGATTAGAGGAAAGACAGGTGCTTAGGAAAATGAAACAGATACGCAAGTTATGTTTATTTATTTAGTGATTAACATAAATAAATAATATTAGTATTATTTTTATTTCATATCAGTATTTATTGATGTTTTTTTTATAAAATTAGAATGAACCAACTAGGAAGTAAAAACATTTTTAATTATGCTCACACCCTTTTCCAAACCAGTCCAACAAGGAGCACCCCAAATAACATTAATAGATCCAAAAGGAACAAAGATGAAAAATGGAAGGACTAGGCCAAAACCATTACAAGACCAGGAGAACCACCTATGGCTACCCCAAATAACATTGCCAAGGTTGGCTAAACTTGAGACAACATCCCACAAAAAAAAACTCCTAGAGTTAATTCCATGGTTGGCTTGAATATCTGGACAAGAATTTTCTTCCTAAATATGGTCGAAATAAGCAAAATTATCTCATTGGTCACTTCCAATTTGACATCTTTTTCTTATCTTACATTGTTATCTAAGAGTAAAACTTGCATTTGTCCTCTCATTTAGTAGTCTTACTAGTTTGAAAAATGATTTTTTTTATCAAAGTAATAATGAGATGAATAGAAAAATTATATTATCTAAATAAAATAAGTTTTGTAAAAATTTATCATCTTCATGAAATTTGCTTTATATTCACTACAATTTTATATATATGTCTATCAGTATAATGGTAGTTTTAATAAATAAATTATTTAAATATGTTTGTGAGGGTATGCTGAATTTTTTTTTTAAAAATATTACTCAAGATTCTTAGACAACTTCAAAATTTATCTTCTAGACGTGTTAAGTTTTATTAAATTTTAAGTATATAAATTTATAAATTATGAAATTATTTAAATTTTTTTAATATAGATGAGATGATATTAATCAATTAATAATTGACTGGAGTGTCCTTGAATTACTACTATCTTTATCGAGATGATGATGCGTTCAAATATGATAACTTTGCAAATTAGAGTTAAAGAATTCAATTATTTATTATTTATCTTTTCTAAGGCGGCCACGCATACCAGCAAGGCTGACTTTAATATGAAATGAGCTGACAAGAGAGAAGCTATTATTAGCTGACTGCACAAAGCCACAACTATACATAGAGTTCATATTCAGAGGTCATTTTTCTTTGCTGCTTAATTTCTGAATCTTTCATGATCGAGAGAGAGAGAGAGAGAGATGTTAATAAGGTTAGCTAGCCATGACTAAATACTCCTCCCTTAGCTGGGATCTAGATGATGTTATTCTTATTGTTGATTTGGGTGTTTTTTCTTGTTGAGCTTCGTTTTTACGAGTTTATTTTGCCTATCAAGGTGAAACCTGCCCTGCTATTGCCTCTTTAACATTATCTTCCGCCGACTGAAGTTATCAGGTACCGCACATCTATCTTCTACGTGTCTTTGAAAATCATTATCCTTTGTCTTAATTAGGACGAGGTTTTCATATCTTTTATAATTATTTTTTTAAGAAAGATAACTTTTATTAATGAAAAATCATTATTCTTTGTCTTAGGATGAGGTTAATTAAGGATTTCATGAAAATATATTAACAAATAATTAGAAAAAGAAAGACTAATGCATTTAATTTAGTTGGTTGACCATATTATGTGTGAGTGCCTTGTAAATCCTAACATTGTGTTCATGACAAATATAATTTTTTTAAAAAATTATAAATTTAAGACAAGTTGTTATTAATTAAATTAATATTTTTTTAATCTTGATAAATTAAATAATTGAGTATTATAAATAAGAACGAAGAGAATATATCTTTTAATTTTAAACTTAAAAATAACCTTCTATACTAATATAAATTTAATTATAATTATAATTTAGAGAAGACTTAGTAACACACTTTACTATCGGTTAATATTTATTGAAAACAATAAAAATCAAAAGGTAGACTCATCAAATATAAAATGGAAGCCACAAAGTTTATGATTTTTAATAAATTTTAGTCAATAATAAAAAATATGTTCAAAAGAATATTAGAAAGTGCATTATTAGCATTTTTCATATATGTTTACGGACAAAATGATAATAAATAGGTACTTAACCACTTATTTGACATTTTTTGTTTTAAGGACTAAAGTAACATGGCTAATTTTTTTATTAAGGATTTTGTTATTATTTTTGAAATTTGCAAAATAAGTTAATATTAAATATTTAAATTAGCCTTTCTAGAATAGAATGGTATATATTTTTTCTTCTTTATTGAAAATACCAAAATTTGAATTCATTTCTCATTAAAACATGTCAAGAAAGGCTCATAAACAAAACCTTATTCAACTTAGTAATAGACCATTTCACAATATAGTTTGACATAATCAAAATTTTAGAATCATAATTTATATTTCATTTTCACAAGAATGATTCATCAATAAGATATTCTTATACAACTAACATAAATCTATATTTACACCCTTTAAAATAAATATAATTTACAATTGAGTCAACTAAAGAAAAATGATACATGCTAATAATAATAATTTTCAATTTACCCATATTTTATAAAAGAAGACTAGAATTTAGAGTAATTAAAATGCGAAAATGTAAATTGCAAGAACATGAATAATTAAAAACTATTTTTGGCATTTTTATGAACACTTGCAATGTGGTAAAAATTGGCAAAACAACACAAAACAAGAGTTGAGATTGATTTCACTATATCACATCCTTGTGCAAAGAAAGGTTACTCTTCTAGTTCAAAGTCCAACCATTATCATCAACTTATAAAAATACTCAAACCTTGATCCCTTGGATGAAAAGAATTTAAGCCCCTTGACAAAACTATCCATCTATTGACTAGTCTAACCAAATGACTCCTTTAAGAACAAGAATTAAAAGATGACTAACAAGCTTTGCTCTATGCCTAGACACAAAATCCATTAGGTGTTCCTCTCCATTTCTAAGTTCAAAAGCATTTTTCAATGACAATTCAAACCACAACACCAAACAAAAGGTGATCAAGCTGAAACAAACATTAACGCATACAAGATAACACTTAATAATGAATAATAAACATCAATTAATAATTAAAATGTAAACATAAAAAAGAGTTAAGTTACATCAATCTCCAAAATGAATAAATCTAACTACATAACCATAAGAAGAAAAGAAGAAAATAGATGAAATAGATAATGAGAAATGGTAGGGAAGCCATGAAGAGCAAGGGAGAGCTTCCCAGTCTTCACCTCAACCCTAGATAGCTCCCCCAACCAAATTTGCCTTCAATTTGCATACATGGAGCTTAAATAGGGCCAAATGCACTACGTTGTCGTTATTGCATAATCGTCTGCCTGCTTAGCCCAACATGTGGCATACATGCAAAAGCAACATTAGATTAAGTGGCCGTGGGCTTAGCCCAGCATGTTGCACTGAGCCCAAATCCTCACTGTGAAAACAATGAGCTTAGCAAGTATTGACGCATTGAGCGCCTTCAAGAACTTCCAATTGGCCTCTTTTCTTCCAAATGCTTGTCATGTGACCTTCCTTGTTGTGTTGCTTGCGCTTAGCACGTATAGACGCGCTGAGTGAGCCACTCCAACTCCAAAATCTTTTATTCTTCTTCTTTTCCCACAATAAAACATCAAAAGCTAATAAAATTTCTTAGAAGTTAAAGACACTAAACTCACAACTAATTAATAGTTATATTAGCATAAAAGTGATTAAAATAAAGTTCTAAGTAATGAAAAACGTAAGATAAATGCTAAGATATGTAAGCACATAAAACATTTCTCACTATGTGAGTCCCCCAACCCCGTTGAGTTATCAGAATCTGGTGCTCTTTGATCCCCTAAGGACCCTTTGGCCCACACCTTCATACCTCAGGTACCATCTGTAGCCACCCACTCGTCTACAGGCTCAAACGCTCTCTTGCTGTCCCTCATCACTAGGATTGTATTTAGGGATGTCTCCTCTTCACAAACATATATGGCAGGATTTCATAATTTAATTTGGTACCGTGATGTGATAAGAAGACAAAAGGGAAAATGGATATACCATTATAATGGTCATCTTAAACACTAATATCACATCGCCCTCACAGGGGCATGCCCTCATTGGACATACTTTGCTATTTACGACCTTCATGCTTTAACAAGCACTCCTCATTCGCACCTTAATTGGTCACATTTCATTCACACCATTGCACAAAAAGTCATGCTACCTTCACAGTATCGTGTATCATTGTCACTTGTCTCACACCATAGATCACTTCCATTTGATGATTGGTACCCACACATCATTTTCAACTCCTACTCGTGTTGTACTAGATAGATTCCTCATTGCAATTTTACTAGTCATCAATACAACAAACAAAGTAAGGACTAAATTCCTATGTTTTTGTTTTTGTCCTACAATCAATGCATAACGTAAATAATTTTAAGTCTTATGAAATTCTTCACTCCTCGCTAAGCTTCTCATATTTATTAATTCACAGCTACAAAATTATGAAAGTTTTATGATAGTATCCATTAATCATATGCGTCCTTGCACCACTTAGATTTCTTCCATTTCACCTTTGTTTTGGGTCTTATGCATTCTATTTTTTTTATCCGTAAAAATTGAACATCAAGGGATCTTATGCATTCCATAAGGATAGTGTAGTTTACAATGTATTTTTATGAATTAACAAAATTATTGAAAGTTTAAGATCATATTAATTACTCTTTTATCATTTATACCCTTACCTTTACTCCTTATCTTTAATTAATTTACATATGTATTTATGTGAAGTGGAAAAAGAAAAAGATGAAATAGGAAACTCCATAACTATTTTATTAGAATCAAGAAAATTTATTGCATTTCTTGGTTACTACAAAACAATCTTAAAAGACAGATAAAAAACAACAGAGGTAGTAATTCTTATCATGAAAACACATTGTTAAGTTATTAAAGATAAGTTTTTGCTGAGCAAAAAAAAAATACTCTGTTTTTAAAGATAAGTTTTTGCTGAGTAAAATACTCTGTTTTTTCCAGCATCTATAATTAATTGAAGTTAGCCTTTAAAGCCCATTTAATTAGCTAATTTTAACCTTCTAATAAGCACAGATTAATTAACAAGCTTAAGGGGAAAATCTCCCAAACTTTCCCTCAAGTAAAACATCATTTAAAACTCATTAAAGAGAGAAAAACCGTGTTTTATGTTCTGCATATTCAGCTGCAACAAAACCTGCTATAAAACTCACTTTTAAGACACATTTTAACTTCCAATTACACATTTTTCCAAAACCATCTCCTTTAAGTCATAAGTACATGTCATATTGCATTAATAAAATAGCTATTTGACACCTCAATTAATTCTAATCATTTGGAATCAAATACACAACATTAGAACATTACTACTTTTTTTTTTACTGCACATAGACCTTGTTTTTTTGACCAACATAATTATCTTAATTTAATTCTTAAAACTCGTTGAGTTAACTAGTTTCAAGTTACTAGCAGTACAATTAAGCTACCTAACTTAGGAGGAAATTACCCAAACTTTTCCATGAGTAGAATTTCATTTAGGTCTAATTAAAATAAGTTCAAATTCTTCTTTTAATGTTAATTTACTGCAGCCCACCAAAAAGTTATGAAATCATCATTTTAAGCCACTAAAACATCACATTAAGTCATAGAAAAATGACAAAATTAATATAACAATTAATTTTCATCAATTGGAAAAGTTCACACATCATTAAACCACAATGTTAAACGTCATAATGCTCTGTTTTTGCAGAAAATTCCGCAGCTTTAAAAGTTTGCATAAATAATCCATTTTCATCACTTTAAAGGTCAACAAATGAACTACATTAAATTCCTAACTCAAGATAAATTACAAGGTAAAATTTTTATGGATAAAAATCATCACTTGACCCTTTTGAACTCTCATAATCCTCTGTTTTCATGAAATCTCGTAACCACATCATAAGGCCCAACTCATTTTAGACATTAAAACATCAATTTTTCGAATGTCACAATTTCAAACCCGTAAGTACGCAATAACAGTACAAAAACAGCATCAAAACATCAAAATTTGGTACTCAATGATTCTAAAAATTAACCCTAACATAATATACATGTATCTCAAGGTTTTTCAATCCAAGGAACTCATTTTTGGGGTCTAGACACACAAATAATCACTCTTCTCACTGTACAGCAAACAGACCCATAATACACATAATAAATTAATAATTCAATTTTTCAAGCACAAAAGAGCAACCCAAAGGTCACAATGACCCATTTTATAGAGCCATGCTCCATAACAATCAAATAACACGAAGAAAGATAGAAAACCCCGCATACCTCTTTGAAGTCCGCAAAATTTGCTTAGGGGAAGAGAGTAAAGAGCACTTCGAAAGCTCTTTCCATGGAGATGAACAAAAGGAAAAAAATGAGATATTGAGTCTAGGAATGGAAAGAGATGATGAAGAGAACAATATTTCCATGGCGATTATCTAGGAAAGCTCCTCAAATTGGCCCCCAATGATCCCTACTTGGTCTCCAAGTCAAGAGAGAATGAGAGAATTTGACCCCCTCTCCTCTATGCTAGATGGCACACCACTCAAGGTCTCCTAGGGTTGGTTTGTGCCTTATATAATTGGGTTGAGGTCCAAGTTCTTAGGTGTCTTAATCTAACCTTGACATCATTAATACTTAATGTCGCTTAATCTAAGTCTTTATTTGTTCTAGACTCGTAACTCTAGTTCTAGGTAAATTATTTTTTAGCTAATCCCATCTAATAAAATTAACTCTTATTTCTCATTTTGTCATCAATTAGCTGATTTAGTTAACTATTTCCCATAGACTATAGTTAGTCCTAATTGATTGTAGTTGATTTTTGTTGACTTTATTTATTTTAAAGAAAAATTGAATTTCTTTCATAATTTTACTATTATTTCTATGTATTCTAGTTCACTAAAGCTTTTATTGAACTAATTTATTTTCTCTATATTATGATTATTATAAATTTTTAAAATTGAAAATTTTAGGATTTTACAATTAATATAACAATGCCCAGCAAATTAAAAGACAGAGGTAATCACTTATTCTAAAAAACATTTTTTCTTTACAAGCACTAAGAATAAAAACTATTATATCTTTGCATAAACATAAAATATATTTAAATGAAACAAAAATAATGCGATGATTATGTAAGGTAAGGGTGAAGTACTATTTTTAAGTGTATGGATTAAAATCAATATTTTATAAGAAATAATTTAAAATATTCAAATTTTCAAGTACCAAAAAAAATTTAAGTTATTCCAATTGATTTTAAAAACTTCATGAAATGGTTAATAAAATAAAATATTTTTTTTAGTTTTGAAAACATGATTTGAAAAAGAATTTATTAAACATTTTTTATTTGCTTCTAAAAAATAAAAATTGTAAAATATCAAGGATAAAAAAATTATAATAAGTTATAATTAACTTAAAAACTACTAAGGTTGTGTTTGGAAAATTGTCATGAATTAGAAAATTAAATATTTATTTTAATGAATTAAATTCATAAGCTGATCAAATAAGTTATGAGCTAATTAAAAGAAGGCAAAAATTGTTTTTTTTATCTCTAATAAATACGTGAATTTTGTGTTTATTATATGATAAAAAATTTCTTTGTATTGAGTCCCAATAAAACAACAACTTTATTTTTTATCCTTAACATAAATTAGCAAATCTTATATTTGTTCTTTGACAATTTTTTTTCATTTGTTGTTAGTCTTTTTCACAGGACCGATAACAAATGGAAAAAAATTTAATGTTCAACTAACCAAACACATTTTTTTTAATAGCCAACCAATTACACACTTTTTGTTACAGCATTACACAGGTTCTGTTATTATTATTGTCAGTAGTTAGTTTTTACAAGTTTTATCTTTATTTTTGTGTATTATTATGATTTATGAGTTAACTTAATGATGGATTATTATAGAGCTGAACAAAGCTGGCATTTATGTACATAATTAACTATTTATTGATTAATTATAGTTGCTGTTTTTTGTTACAATTCACAGCAAGTGCAAGGGGGTGGCGATGGATACTATTGTCTCAGTTGCTTCTCCAATTGTTGAAAGCCAATTTGGTTACCTAATGTCCTACAAAGAGAACCTTCAAAGGCTTGAAAACATGGCTCAAAGGCTGGAGGATACTAAAGTAAGTATGCAACACCGTGTTGATGAGGCTGAAGGGAATGAAGAAAAGATTGAAGATATTGTACAGAACTGGCTGAAGGAAGCAAGTGACACTGTTGCTGAGGCAAAGAAACTTATTGACACTGAAGGGCATGCAGAAGCAGGATGTTGTATGGGACTAATTCCCAATGTGTGGACAAGATGCCAGCTGAGCAAGGGATTTAGAGAAATGACACAAAAGATTTCAGAAGTCATAGGAAATGGAAAATTTGATAGAATTTCTTACCGTGTTCCTGCTGAAGTCACGCGTACGCCATCTGATAGAGGTTACGAAGCACTGGACTCCAGAACATCAGTGCTGAATGAGATTAAGGAAGCATTGAAGGATCCTAAAATGTACATGATTGGGGTGCATGGGATGGGTGGCGTGGGTAAAACTACACTTGTGAATGAGTTAGAGTGGCAAGTAAAGAAAGATGGCTCATTTGGTGCTGTGGTTATTGCCACTATAACCTCTTCTCCAAATGTGAAAGAAATTCAAAACAAAATTGCTGATGCGTTGAATAAAAAATTGAAAAAAGAGACCGAGAAAGAAAGAGCAGGAGAATTGTGCCAAAGAATAAGAGAGAAGAAAAATGTTCTAATTATTCTAGATGACATTTGGAGTGAACTTGATTTGACAGAAGTGGGAATTCCTTTTGGTGATGAACACAGTGGCTACAAATTAGTGATGACTTCTAGAGATCTTAATGTGCTGATAAAGATGGGAACTCAAATAGAATTTGATCTCAGAGCTTTACAGGAGGAGGATAGTTGGAATTTGTTCCAGAAAATGGCAGGTGATGTTGTCAAAGAAATCAATATAAAACCAATTGCAGAAAATGTGGCCAAATGTTGTGCTGGTTTACCCCTTTTGATAGTTACTGTGCCTAAGGGTTTGAGAAAAAAGGATGCCACTGCTTGGAAGGATGCCCTAATTCAACTAGAGAGTTTTGATCATAAAGAGTTGCAAAATAAAGTCCATCCTAGTCTGGAGTTGAGTTATAATTTTTTAGAGAACGAGGAACTGAAGTCACTATTCTTATTCATTGGTTCATTTGGCATAAATGAGATCGACACAGAAGAGTTGTTTTCATATTGTTGGGGGTTGGGCTTTTACGGTCACCTGCGCACATTGACAAAGGCAAGAAACAGGTATTACAAGTTAATAAATGACCTTAGGGCCTCTTCATTGTTGCTTGAAGACCCTGAATGCATTCGAATGCATGATGTTGTGTGTGACGTGGCTAAATCAATTGCATCTAGGTTTCTTCCGACTTATGTGGTTCCAAGGTACAGAATAATAAAAGATTGGCCCAAGGTAGATCAACTTCAAAAGTGTCACTATATTATCATTCCTTGGTCTTATATTTATGAACTTCCCGAGAAGTTGGAGTGTCCAGAGTTGAAGCTACTTGTACTTGAAAATAGACATGGTAAATTGAAAGTCCCTGACAACTTTTTCTATGGGATAAGAGAAGTGAGGACTTTGAGTTTATATGGAATGTCATTCAACCCTTTCCTACCTCCTCTCTATCACTTGATAAACCTTCGCACATTGAATCTTTGTGGATGTGAATTAGGAGACATAAGGATGGTTGCAAAACTCACAAATTTAGAAATTCTCCAGTTGGGAAGTTCTAGTATTGAAGAGCTCCCTAAAGAAATAGGACATCTAACTCATCTCCGGTTGCTAAATTTAGCAACATGCTCTAAACTAAGAGTCATTCCTGCAAATCTTATATCAAGTTTGACGTGCTTAGAAGAATTGTACATGGGGAGTTGCCCTATCGAATGGGAGGTTGAAGGAAGAAAAAGTGAAAGCAACAATGCAAGTTTAGGTGAGTTATGGAATTTGAATCAGTTGACAACTTTAGAGATATCAAACCAAGATACTTCTGTTTTGCTAAAGGACTTGGAGTTCCTTGAAAAGCTCGAACGATACTACATATCAGTTGGTTATATGTGGGTAAGGCTACGGTCGGGTGGTGATCATGAAACTTCAAGAATACTTAAGCTCACAGACTCTTTGTGGACAAACATATCATTGACTACAGTTGAGGACTTGTCCTTTGCTAATTTAAAGGATGTTAAGGATGTGTATCAATTGAATGATGGTTTTCCACTATTAAAACATCTGCATATCCAAGAAAGTGATGAATTGTTGCACATCATTAACTCAACAGAGATGTCGACTCCCTATTCTGCATTTCCTAATTTGGAGACTCTGGTTCTTTTCAATCTATCTAATATGAAAGAAATATGCTATGGTCCAGTTCCAGCACATTCTTTTGAAAAACTTCAAGTTATTACGGTTGTAGATTGTGATGAGATGAAGAATCTACTTTTGTATTCTCTCTTAAAGAACCTTTCTCAACTTCGTGAGATGCAAATTACTCGATGCAAAAATATGAAAGAGATCATAGCAGTGGAAAATCAAGAGGATGAGAAAGAAGTTTCCGAGATTGTTTTCTGTGAATTGCATTCTGTCAAATTAAGACAATTACCTATGCTCCTGAGTTTCTGTTTGCCATTAACAGTCGAGAAAGACAATCAACCCATTCCTCTGCAGGCACTGTTTAATAAAAAGGTAAACCCATGATTTACGACTTCTTCACTATTTCAATTCTTTTTGCAGGCTTAAATATATTCAAACCTTTTTTCTTAATAGTGTTCGATTTAACAAATTATTGTGTACTTCATCACAATACTTTTGCATAAATTTCTATTTCACCTACTAATTTGAGATCACCTAATGAATACCTAGTATTGTGTATTTCCATAGGTTGTGATGCCTAAACTTGAAACATTAGAGTTGCGCTACATCAATACATGTAAAATATGGGATGATATACTTCCAGTCGATTCCTGCATTCAAAACTTGACCAGCTTGTCAGTTTACAGCTGTCATAGATTAACAAGTTTGTTCTCATCCTCTGTGACTAGAGCACTGGTCAGACTAGAAAGACTAGTGATTGTTAATTGCTCTATGCTGAAGGACATATTTGTCCAAGAAGAAGAAGAGGTAATTAAACATTGCAGAATGGAATAATAATGTAACTATAGTTGTAGTTTGTCTTCTAAAGTAGATACGACACTTATGTATTCAACTGGAATAAATATATTGTAGGTTGGACTTCCAAACTTGGAGGAGTTGGTTATCAAGAGTATGTGTGATTTGAAGTCAATATGGCCTAATCAACTGGCTCCAAATTCCTTTTCCAAGCTGAAAAGAATTATCTTTGAGGACTGTGAAGGCTTTGATTATGTCTTTCCAATCTCTGTGGCTAAGAAGCTTCGGCAGCTCCAATCTCTTGATATGAAGCGCTGTGTCATAAAGAATATTGTTGAAGAAAGTGATAGTTCTGATATGACGAATATTTACCTTGCACAGTTATCAGTAGATAGCTGTGATAATATGAATACCATAGTCCAGCCCTCCGTGCTATTTCAGAATTTAGATGAATTGGTGGTAAGTGATTGTCATGGAGTGGTAAATATTATAACGCCATCAAGGGCCGAAAGTTTACCAAAACTCCGCATTTTAAGCATAGGTAGTTGTAATAAGCTAGAGGAAATTTATGGAAGCAAGAATGAGAATGATGCACCATTACGTGAAATTTATTTTATGAAATTGGAGGGATTATTATTGGTAGGGTTACCGAGGCTCACAAGCTTTTGCCGGGGAAATTACAACTTCTACTTTCAATCACTACGAATGGTACAGTTGAATGCCTGTTCCATGATGGAGACTTTCTGTCATGGAAAATTAACCACACCAAGGCTCAAGAAGGTGCTATATGAATGGGGATCAAAAGAACTTTGGGATGACGACCTTAATACTACCACTAGAACAATTTTCACTAAAAGGTATTGAGCTCGTCAACAAAACTTCAAGATCCCAACTTCAATTCTTACTCCAACTTCTGCAGTTAAGAATAATGCTCTGTTTTTTTTTTTTTTTTATTGCTTAGTTTCCACAATACAGAACAAGATTGGAATTCATCATCAGAACTCTGGAGGTATTGAGATATGGCTATTATATTTGTGCTTTGATTTTTATATCTTCATTATTCTTTTAATCGTTCATCAGATTGTTTTTTTTTCTTTTTCTTTTCTTAACTTCCTTTTCACATTATTGTTTTAATCGTTCTTCACATTATTTTTTTTATTACTCTAGTAGGACAAGTTTCAGGGAATATTTTCTTCGTCAACTAAATATCTTACATTTCCATGCACCTTTGTTGTATGTATTAATTACTTGGTTGAATGTGCCATTATTTTTAAAACACAACTTATATCTGCTGTTGCTATAACGCGTGTGGCTATTTTAATCAAAATTTAAGCCAACCAAAATAGTTCATGAAAATTGGCCAAGTTCATGGAGTTTTATCTTGTGTGAACTTTCTTAAGATGTAAGAAATTTCTTAGATATGGCAAAGCATATCAATTTACACGAACATGCGTCATATAATCTACTGACAATTTTTTAGATTGTCTAATTTTCCAATCACCTTTAATGAATATTTAGTCACTTTTTATGATTTTATTTCATTTTGTCTTCAAATAAATAAGTTAAGAATTCTAGAATGGAGAATGTTATTTGTTTTTAATATATAATTTTCTAGTATAATCAATGTTGATTTTCTTATTTTTCTTTTGTTAATATTTTTAGGAATTAAAGGAAGATTAGAAAAGCTTTTGCCATTTGCTTTAGTTGAAGCTAGCGGGAAAATGAACAAAACGGAAGAACAAAAGAGGATTAGGGGATCACTTTTCAATCCTCTAATTTGGAGTCGTCATTTAGTGTTTTTTCTCTCTTCCTCTTGCAATTTTATTGGTACAATGAGGACTATTAGGGTGGAAGCTCACATCTCTTCAAGCATTATTGGACTTTTCTCTTTATCCTTTATCTTTTACTTTTCAATGTCTAGCTAAAATCCCTTTTTCACTTTTTGATTCTTTATATGATAATTTTGGTGGAAGTTAATTTTCCTATCTTTGTGCATGTATTTTCTTTCCTTTATTCCCGAGATTTGATCACCTTTATAGAGATTATTGATCTATTTCGTGAATAAAAACTTTCTCTATAATTGTGCAGAGATACAAACCTAGTGTCACGACCAAGATCGAGGTGAAATAGCAAAAATTCTTAAGAAAAATGGAGTTGCCACCAACATTATTTGATTTAGAAAAATATTGGGAAAAACCATAAAACCATATTTGATTTACGAAAACATGATAGGTTTGGGAGTTTGTTTAATGTTTATGCAAATTAAACACGTTACTCGTTCCACCATGAATTAAAAACCAAATTTCCAATGCATTATGAAAAGAGAAGGTGGTAGCAGTAGTTAAAAGAACAATAAACATACAAGACGAGAGATTGAATTATATGCATGTGCAATTATAAAAACCTTTTGCAAAGCAACCTTTTAAAGCAAGTTTGAAAGCTTCGTCCAATAAAACACGAGAGGAAAGGATAGGGAGAAAAGAACATAAGGGTTTATACTGATTTACTCAATAAAGTTACGTCAACAAACAATAATCTTATATCCAAGATTCCAAGTGGTACAAGGAACATTGCCACTTAATGAATTGTTTGCAATTTACCTGTCATAAGAAAATATGTCTTAAAAAAATTATTTGTTTTATAGCATATTTCATAAAACTAGAACTTAAAAAATTAAAAATAATGTATTGTTAAGAAATACAACAAAATACATTTTGTAAGTAAGATAATTAAGGTGATACATACTTAGTGTTGTTTGGTTTATACAAACGGTATACGTTTCAATTTGACATAGAAGAAGAAAGGGTGAAACAAAAGACAACTTACAATTTCTGAAGACATGGAAGACCCGAAAAGTTGGATGGAATTGTTCCAGGTAGTTTGTTGTTTGATAAGTCACTACACACATCCCCATAGGTAAAACAATAAGATCATATGCAATCCATGTAATCATATTTTGAAGATTTTCTCCAACCACTTAACATAAGAGGAAAATATCCACAACGGGAAACCAAATAATTGAATGCAAGACCAAATTTGTTTACTATTTAAGCAATAGAGGTTCTTACATGGTTGTGATATTGTCTGAAAGCTTATTAGTAGGAATTGATTCATGCAACTGAGGTCACTGGAATATAAACAAACATAAATCAGTAGAAACCATTACAAACAGTCTTGAACTGTCTTTTAAACAAGTACATGACATCTAACTCCTCATTTTGTCTGGTGCAGCCTACAGTTAGAATCCAAAAACATTAATGCATAAACTGAGTTAAAAGAAAATGAGATAACTAAACTTACATATAAGCAAGGTGTGTTATCCTGCTGAAATCAGGACGTGGTCCTTGCAATTTGCAGTTCCAAAGGCTCCTGGTAAAACCAGGTAACCAATAACAATATTTAGACATGTGTCAACCTTACACTACGATAATTTCTTCTCACCGAACTAAATAATTTGTTTGAGACAAGAAATTTTATTGAGCAGAACAAAGTGAAAAAAAAACAAGGAGTGACAGTTTTTTATCCCTCAAACAATGAAAAAAGAAAATAGAGGAAATAATAAAACTTTTCCATAGCAATTTGGATATCGGGCAAATGCAACAGTTACAGCTTATTTTACCTATGAGGCAATGACAATATGCTCATTGAATGTTATGAAATAGTCATTTGAACAAAGCAAGCAGATCATGTTATACTAACTGAATCAAACAACTATGGGTGTGTACGTCATTCTTTTCACTTATGTTTTACAAAGTGGTGAACCGTCTAAATATCATTTTTGAGAAACAATATTTATAATTGCATTTTTAAATGTTTTGTCGTTTATTTTTAAGCTCCTTGCAATGTTTTTCTCTAATTGAAAGATCTATACACAAGAAATCACAAAGGTTTTAGTATCTTAAACTGGTATTTAACACCATACACTAAAATAAAGGCTCACGCACCTAAGCTTGTAATGGTACGGTAACATACTTACAAATATATATACACACACACAAAGGTTGTTCCAGCATCCAAGCATCATTTGGCATTGCCATTATGCAGCAGGAGTAGTAGTAGTACATCACCAATTTTTGAAGAATATAATGCCTTTCATCTTGTTTTCTCTGCTACCGGAAGCACAAGTTATGATAGAAAACATGCATGAGGAGAGGCTTTAGATTGTTAGTTGAATCCTTTGATTCATTTGTAAATCAAATGAGTTTACTCTTTATTTTGTTTTAAAAACATATATGATTTGAAAACAAATTTACTAAAATTAGTTTATTTCTTATAATTTTATTTTCTCATCTCAAACATTTTTTTAAAAGCAAAGTTAACAAGCATTTTTTATTTTAATTTTATTTTCTCCTCAAAAACCGTTTCTAAGATTGGTTTACAAAATATCTTTTTTTAAAACAAAACACAATAAAATTAACAGAAAAATTTTGTTTCTTTAAAGTGAAAAATAAAATTTAATAACAAGTTGGAATTGAAAAGTTAAATCATTCATTTATTATTTATCTTTAATATATTTTTGGGGTCACTCATTGTTCTGTTTTCCAAACAATACATCATTGAGCTCAACCAAGGAAAATAAAATGTGTAAGGACCAACAAAAGAGTGGGAAAGAAAACAACTATTATATATTTATATTTATACTATTGCATGCTGCTGAACATTGACCTGAAACAATAGAAAGAAGTGAAATGAATAGGTAGTATGAAGAGAGAAAGACTTGAGGGACATTTCTGTAGAGATCAATGCAGAGTGAAGCATAATAGCAGAAGTGTATTTAGTGGTAATTACTTTTCTTTTTCTTTTTTCTTTTATGCTTTCTGAATATTTCACTCCAAAGGTTCATATATTTATAATGAATATTAATCCTGCCATTAACCACAGAGCCAATACTACTACTCCATAAAGTAGCATCACCTAAATCATTAAAATCAATTGCATTGCCTCTTCAATTTTTCAGCCGGATCAAGATTGAGCAAGAGATAAAGGTTGTATATTGTTGCCTCCTTCACAGTATCTACCACCAACTGAAGTTATCAGGTATACATATTTGCATACCTTACCTATCCAAAAAAGATTTTAATGCCATCAATTTTGTAACAGAAAAATACCATTAATCTCAACATACATTTTATTTTTAAATTAAAATTCTCACCTCCTGTAAGTTGTTGTTTTTTTCCTTTCTAAAACTTCATTAGATATTAATTAATTTCGTGTACACATCAAAGCTTATTAGTTGAATGTAAAACTTAAGTGCAATTTCTAATTAAACAACAAATCAAATAATGGTACCTGGATCACCCATTGGGATGACGAAACAGATTGGATTCTATCAGATTATTAATATGTTTATCCTGTCTCTTTTGGCAAGTAAATGGGTTCAGGTGTGTGGATCAACTCATCAGCTTATTTTTTTTATTTTTATTTTTATTAACACCATAGATAGACCTTCATAAATTATTGGTCTAACACTATATATACTCTATGGGAAGGTAATCATAATGCAAATTACCTGGCCAAGCTGGGCGGTAGATGTGATGAGCGATTAGTCAAAATAAAAGAAACTGGAAATTGAAAAATCAAAATCAGATATTAGTTTCTAAAACAATTTTTTTAAAAAAAATACTATTATTAAAAAGTATTTTTTATATTTGTATTTTTGAAAAAAAATGTAAAAAGAACATTATTCCAAGTTAATTGTAATACAAGAATACTATTTTGTGATAATGAAAGACTTGACAATTATCATGATGTTTGGTCCTCGGGAGTTGCTAGGTGCACCCGGCATTATTGTTGGTGCACCTAGTACCCTACGTGCAAAGATAAAAATACCCCCAAGTATATTTAAAGTATTTTTTGTGCATCCAACTCATTCTGCTTGATCCGCATATGTGATAATGTGATCTATATATGATTTTGTTGATTCATAGTTGATCCGCAAGTTTGTTAAGGATCAAGTTGATCTGCAAGTTACTCACAGATCAACTTGATCCGTAAATTTGTTACGGATCAAGTTGATCCGTAAGGCTTCTAAACTTCAGAGTAGATAAAACTGAGTATGGAATACGAGTTAAACGCATTGACTCTGGAAGAAAAAAAAGACAAAGCTCAATAAACTTCAGAAATGTTCACCGAGTAAATTAAGAAAGAAGAAAAGAAGAGTAAAAAAAATCGAGTATTAAATACGAATCAAACGCATTTGACTTTGGAAGAAAAAAAAACAAAGCTCAATGTTTAAAACTTCATAAACGTTGAGGGAGCAATTAGGAAGGAAAAAGAAGAGTTTAAAAAAATGGTACATTGAATACGAATTAAATTTAGAAGAGGAAAAAAATAGTGCTTTGAATACGAATTAAATGCAAAAGAGGAAAAAAATGGTGCATTGAATACAAATTAAATGTAGAAGAGGAAAAAAAATGGAAAATTAAATACAAATTAAATGCAGAAGAGGAAAAAAATGGAAAATTGAATAACTTAGTTACAAAATGCAGGAAATGCGCTAAAAAGAAGAAGAAACCGACACAGTGAATTAATTGAAAAAATGTTAAAGGAGAAAAACGTTTACATTTTCATGGTAATGCACGCAGAGACTTTCGATGCTATAGAGAGAAGCATGACCGTCGTCAGCAAAAACAACTTCCACCACCGATCCAACGTCAACAACAATTTGCTCGCTATTCGCATCCATTGAATTGAATTAAATTTCTCTGATGTGTTTCACTTTATTGCAGAGAGAGAGGCTTCGATTTTTTCAACCACAGTGACGAAGAAAAGTTCTTGAACCAAGAACTGCAATACCCTTGATCCGTAAGCCCTTTAAGTTGATTCGTATAAGGCTTACGGATCAAGTTGATCTGTAAAAGGCTTACGGATCAACTTGATCCGCATTTGGTCCGTGAATCTTACACGGATCAACTTGATCCGCATGAGACTTTCGCGGATCAAGTTAATCCGCGAGTGTTTTATGAATCACCCTGATCCGCACATATTACTAGTGGAGGGGTATTTTTGGCATTATCAAGTGATGCTGGGTGCACCAGCAATAATGCTTGGTGCACCTAGCAACACCCTTGGTCCTTTGTTCAAAGCTCCAAATTTTCACTTAGATGTCTCGCGTGTGTGCAATATTTATATATATTTAAATTGTTATTATTATTAATGTTATTATAATAAAAGATAGATATTAAGAGTTTAATTTGGAATAACTCATGCACATTGTTTAACCAATTAAGTTAAATCTTATTAGTTGTTCTATCGTCTTTTGATTAAGATTACACAAAAGTAATTAATATATGATAATGGAAAATTTTGAGTTAATTTGATAGTCAATTTTGGTTAAGAATGATTGTAATTTCTTTACTTTACAGTTATTTTTAATGAAATAATAAAGAAATTAATATCTTTGTAGTTGTTGATTAGGATAATTCAAAAGAAGAAGATTTCAAATGTTTTAGAGAAAAATTGAGGCAAAAACGGGAAGAAAGGTTTGGAAAAAAAGTTAAAGATTGGGACAACCCGCTTAGCGTATAAGACAGGCCCAACGTGTCTTCTCGTCTAGCGATCAGTTCACGCTTAACGCAAAGAAGACCCACGAAGAAGCCCAAAGACGCGCTTAACGCAAAAGCTCGTACTAAGCGCGAGATGACGTGAAAATTAAGCTACCTTAGGCTGAGTATCTCAAGGGAAACTTTTTTCTATGTTCATTAACCCCTTCTCTTCCTTTATCCATATCAACCCCTAAAGTGTAAAACCTACAATGAGAGACTAAATCCCATTGTTGGGAGTCTCACATACCAACTCTTGTAATGTAACTATTTCTTATGATCTATTTAATGCAATCATGTTTCTATTGCTTTCCATGCTTAATTGTTCATTATGGTCTAGTCATCCATATAGTATTTAGGGGATAATGCATTAAAAATGATTATTTTTTAAAGAACCAGAAAGAGTACCTAAATGAAATTATTGCTATAAATAGATTGATACCTGTTTAGCCCAATTCATGCATCTCTAATCTTAATGTGATTTATTATTTTTTATCTTTGTAAAGAAATTTGAGAGAAAATAATAGATAGATTAGACTCTTTATACGAGAAACCAAATACATATTGTCTTAGTAGATATGGATGGAAACAGACATATCATATCATTAGATAAAAAAAATTATTAACATTACATCACTAGTTTTGGCATGCTAGACTCCAACATATTTAAATTATGAATTTATCTTTAAACATCATTATTTTTATCTTCTACATTTCTTATTTCTTTTAATCTCTTATCTCTTTACATTTTTATCTTATCGTCTAATCTTCTATTTTAAATTTTTTTATCATTTTTATCTCTTATTTTCTTTAAATTTTACATTTAAATTTTTTTATCTCTTACTTATAAATTAAATTTAAATAAAAATAAAATTCTTGCGGATTCGAGGTTGAGACCGAGTACTGTGAAACAATCGTGGGTAAGTATAAATATATAATTGTAATCCACTCACAAGTATAAATATAACTAGAAACTTTTCTTCAAAAAAAACTTTTTTTTGCTACAAGAATTTTAAAATAGATTTTTGTAATTCCAAGATGAAACTGTCAAGTATTTATGAAGATGTTATTCAGTAAATTTTTAAGAAGAAAATATCTTCTAAAAAGTCAAAACAAACGTTAGTATCCCAATAGTCTCCCGTCAAAAAATAGTTATTCCAATAGTCATTAATGGTCAAGTCTTTTTTAATATTACTTTTACATTTCTTCAAAGATAACGCACACTTCAAATTTCACCATTAAATAAGGTCGATGCATTTTAAAGGGTTTAGTTTAATTAATTAAACATAGTATATAAATATTTTAAACGTCCTGATATCATGTTTATCTTTAATCTAAATTATTTTATATTTAATATTTTTTTACATATATTAAGAAAAAAAATTTAATAGCTCAATTAATTAGACAATTTGCTAAAATATCCTTATTCTATTTTTTAATTTCTATAAATGCATTATTATTAAGTACTCCAAAACAATAATATTTATTTAGGAGAAATTAGAATAAAACATTTAAAGTTTCATTGAAATTTGATGAAAAAGTCAATCAATTTGATTTTTTTAATGCTGACAGGCAAATCAATTTGAAATAGAGGGTGTATTAAAACAATATTTTAATATTATACATACTAAATGCACTAATCTCACCAAATGGTCGAGGGACATTTATCGTCTCTGACCTTAAACAAACCGTTCAGAATTGTAAAAAATGTCGTGAAAAAAAATTATTTTGAACATAAACAATGTCAAGGAGGTTTTTTATTTTATGTTTGTCTCTTTGTAATTTGGAGCATATAAATACGTAAGGAATACCTCTCTTCCATGGGATCTATCACAATAGAAAGCAAAGCTATATAGGATTATTTCCCATATCAAGAAAATGAAAATCCCTTTTTATTTTCCCATCCTCGTGCTTGTTGTCTTCATTGCTTCTGGTAAGCACTACTCCTCACAAATTCAAGATATTCAGTTCTATTTTGTGTGTTATGAATTTTGACAAGATTAATTATGTATTTGACTGAATATATGATTTGGTGTAGGAAAACAAGTGCAAATGACAGTGGTACCAAATTGTGTGGTAGAAAGCTTGTCAGTTCATTGTGAAATATTCAAGAATCCTTGCGAACTTCTTTGCCAACAACATTTTGGATCACCCGCAGCACATGGAGCTTGTGGCATTAAGTTCCATGTATGTGTTTGTTATTTATGTTAAATATAAAGTTTAACCATAACAATCACAGCTTTCATACCTATTTAATAGTATGTAAGCCGATGAAAAAAATAAATATATAAATAAAATGACTTCATTATTAGACCCAATCACAGCGTTCAATGTTGGCTTATTGTGACAAATTGAGCAATCCTTGCGACTTTCGTTGCAATAAAATTTACGCACCATAAGATGCATACTGGAACTTGTGACTCTGACGAACAATTGTGTTTTTGTTCATATTGTAAACACTAAATCGGAACTTTCACATCCATTGAATGTGTGAGACGATGAACTGAAAAATTATATAAATAAATTGGTTGCATTACATTAGATCCATATCATATACGAGATTGGGTTCAGACCAATCTCACCGATTCTCTTTCTTTTAATTGGTAATTAAGCACTACTCGTGATAAAACTCAGCTAGTATTGATTTTCTTTCAGATCGATTTTTAAGGTGTTTAGATTAACGTGATAAAATACCTCATACTACCGACAATATTTAATGGGTATTGTTAACCACCAGTATAATATTGATTAAAAAGTTAAAATAAAAAATATTTAATGTAAAATTCATAGGAAAACATGAAAAAAAAAAGTTGTGAACATCACAATTTTTATGCATTGCAATAAAAAATTTCTTCTTTTATTTCATAACCGGTTAACCTTTACCATATTTAATAGTGAAATGTGAGGAGCCTGTTATCTTTGAATAAAAAGTAAAAGAATTAAAAAAAGGGTTTATGAGCATTAAATGATGAATGGATTGACTCAATTAATTATAAGATACGCTGACGTCTTTTTATTAGTTTTTAAAGATATTTTCTTATTAAAAATGTACCAAAGAGTCATCTTTAAAAAAGCGGTTACATAGACACATCAACAATGAAATTTGAATTTTCTTTTTACAATTTAAACCTGAGAACTTATAACAAATTTTATATTTTATTTTTAATTTAATGTTTTATTGAAATACCACTTTATTTATAATATTTTTAGTTCAATCCTTATTTTATTTTTTATTTTTAATTTTGAATGCTAGCTTATGTGATTGCCTCTCATTTTCACCGTCTCACTACTCTGAATACTCTCACTTGCAAAATAAAAAATTAGGGTGTGTAGGAGACTGGTTGGGGGATGACGATACTAGGGTGGGGTAAGCCTAAGAAATCTCAACCAGTGCAGATTTAATCGTCAAGATCAATTTCTGTTTCTAATTGCAGAGACGTACGTAAAAGGAGGAGGAATTGACGTAAAAATATTAATCATTTATTACCTTTTTATTGTTATTTATTATTGACAAAATTACACATAGTTATACTCTAAACAATCAATGCTATAGTTATACTCAACACAGTTATTGTGGGCAAAATGCTAAAACGATATTTTTTTAACAAAATTGTAATATTTTTTAATTCTTTTAGACCTACATACATGCTGGATTGACCTTATTTACAAAAAAAGATTGATGAAAATTTACCATATTTCAAAAAATAGAAATTCATGCAAGACACAACAATTTTTATAATCTTCATCGGCAAAAAAAAAAAAACAGCAAAAATATCTTAACAAATATTATATTGATCTACGGATGGAATTTTTAAAAAGGGGCTTGAGGAAACTTGAACCCAAGATCTTGGAGTGTTTTAAATGTTCATTAACCACTAAGAACACAATTTATTTTAATAAAATATATAATATAAATTTAGTATATATTATTCTTAATATGGTCTCACATTTTATAGTTTATACTATATTAAAAATAATAATAATACTATTAATGTAAAATAAAAATTTATTAGAAAAAAAACACAAAAATTAAATATTTATTTGAGATAAAAAATGTATTTAAGCAATATATATATATATATATATAATCTTAAATTAATCCAAAATTAATTTTTACCTATTCATATACACAAAAATAGCCTAATTTATAACTCGACAGTTATATTGTGTGAAAAATGTTAATAACAATATTTTTTTTACAAAATTAAAATATTTTAGAATCCTCTTTAGACCTACAAACATATTTTAGATATGCAATATTGAATAAACACATGAATATAGCTAAAAATTGTTCTCACATGAGTAATTTTTTATACTCTGTTTTCTGATACCTTGCATATTGTTTTACAGATCCCTTGGTTTTGTTACTAGTTTAAAACAATAATTGAATTTCGAAGTCAAGAAGCAAGTGGTGTGGCAATGGATTCTAAAACTGTTGAATCCAAAGTTGAACCTGTTTCAAGTCAATTTGGTCTTGGTTACATAACTTCCTATAAAAGCAACCTTGAAAGCCTCAAAACCGAGGTCCAAAAGCTGGAGGCTACCAAAAATAGTGTGCGAGACTCTGTTGATGAAGCTACAAAAAATGGAGAAGTGATTGTGAATGTTGTGGAGATCTGGCTGAAGAAAGTGGATGCCACTGTTGCTGAGGCAAATAAACTTATAATTGAGAGTGATGTCCATGCAAACTGTATGAGATACTTTCCCAATTTACGGTTTAGGCACCAGCACAGCAAGAAATCCCAGAAGATGACACAAAGATTTATCAAGTCCTAGAAGAAGGAAATTTCGATAGAATTTCTTACTCTAAACCATCAACACTGAAAGAGATTCAACAAGCATTGAAGGATCCTAACATCTTCAGGATTGGGTTGTATGGGACTGATGGTGTGGGCAAAACAACACTGGTGAAAGAGTTGGCCCGGGAAGTTGAGAAAGAAAAGATGGGTCATTTGATGCTGTAGTTATGGCCGAGGTATACAATTCTCTAGATGTTGAAAACATTCAAGGCCAAATTGCTAATGCCTTGGGTCTGAAATTGGATGAAGAGACAAAAGAAAGGAGAGTGCAACAATTGCGTCAAAGGATAAGAAAGGAGAAGAATATTCTTGTTATTCTGGATGATATTTGTGGGAAACTTGATTTGGCAGAAGTGGGGATTCCTTTTGGTGATGACCACAAAGGATGCAAGTTAGTGTTGACATCTGAATATCTAAATGTGCTTAAATGTCAGATGGGTACTCAAAAAGATTTTAAACTTGAGGTATTATCTGACAATGATAGTTGGAAGTTGTTTGAGAAGATTGCAGGTGATGATATCCGAATGAACAATAAAGATAAATCTATTGCACAAAATGTGGCCAAATGTTGTGATGGTTTGTCCCTTTTTATAGTTATTGTAGCAAAGGCTTTGCGGAAAAAGCATGTCTCTACTTGGAAGGAAAACTTAATAAAATTGAAAAGATTTTATGAACAAGGCTAGTTTAAGGAATTTGTCTGTTATCATATTATTTAAAAAGTGATGAACTAAAGTCATTGTTCATATTCATTGCATCATTTGGACTAGACCGCATCCACTCTGGGGAACTATTTTCATGTTATTGGGGATTATATGGAGATCTGCAGACATTAACAGAGGGAAGAAATGAATTGTACAAATTAATAAATGATCTTAGGGCTTCTTCATTGTTGCTTGAAGGTGAAATTGAGTATATTAGAATGCATGTTGCTGTTTGACATGGCTAAAGCAATGGCCTCTAGAACTCACCTGAATAATGAAGAACAGAAATTCACACAAATGGAGCAATGGGACATAGATCAGCTTCAAAAATGCCATTATATTAATTTGCCTTCATATAATATCGATGAGCTTCCTAAGAAGTTGGATTGCCCAGAGTTGAAGCTAATATCACTAAGAAGAAATCATGGCTACTTAACAATCCCCGATAACTTTTTCTCTGGGACGAGAGAAGTAAAGGTTAATAATTTACATGGAATGAGGTTTGCCCCTTCCCCACTACCTTCTCTTCGTCTCTTGACAAACCTTATATCATTGAATCTGTATGGATGTGTATTGGAAGATATAGCAATAGTTGCAGAACTCAGAAGGTTGGAAATTCTCACCCTTGAAAGATCTAAAATTCAAGAGCTCCCCAAAGAAATAGGACAGCTAGTTTGTCTTCGAATGTTAGATTTAACAAACTGCCATCAACTGAAAACCATCCCTGCAAATCTTTTATCAAGCTTAACAAATTTGGAAGAGTTATATATTGTTACGATCTGAGCTGATAATGCTGGGTTCGAGGCCAGCACCTCCAGAAATAAGGGGGAAGAAGAAGAGCAGAGAAGAAAGGGAACTTTGCAATTTTCATTCATTTATGATTCTGGCTTATTTACATACTTATTTATACTATCCTCTACTAACAGAATTTTTATCTTCTTGTGCAAAAGGAATATTACAGAATCAAATCCGTTAAGCTTGTCTCCTGCTCTAGCAACAGCATCACACGATAAGGATTGCTACTCAATTCCCTTCCTGCCCTCAAGCATAGTCTTCGAAGGTAATTTAGTCTTGTGACTCTCCTTTTGGGCTTTTCCTTGATCTGCACCCTTGTATGTCCTGCTTGCACCTCTGCTGATTGTTCTGTTTGCACCTTTGCTCTGTGGTCTGCTGCTTCCCTATCATATGGGTAATTGTAATATCCAATGGGAGGTTGAAGAAGGAAAAGGTGAAACCAACAATGCAAGTCTAGGTGGGCTAAGGAATTTGAATCAGCTAACAACTTTGGACTTATCAATCCAGGATATTTCAGTTTTACAAGAAGATATGTTTGTTTTTGGAAAGCTACGAAGCTACAACATATTTATTGGCAATACATGGGAATGATTTGGGGATGCTCGTGAAAATTCAAGAACACTTAAGCTTGACCACTCTTTGAAAACAAATATTTGTTTAAATCGTTGGGTACAATTGTTGTTCACAACAGTTGAGGACTTACGATTAGCTAAATTGAATTTTGGTAACCATAATAATGTGTCTTATGAATGGAAGGGGGAAAGTTTTCCACAATTAAGACACCTACATATCCAAAGTACCGATGCATTCCACAATTTGGAGACACTGATTCTTAGCAATCTGGAAAATAAGGAAGACATAAGCTACAGTACACTTCCAACTCATTCCTTTGAAAGACTGCAAGTTATTAAAGTCCAAGGTTGTCATAAGTTGAAGAAATTACTTTTGTATTCCCTGGCCAAAAACCTTTCTCAACTTCATGAGATGGAGATTTCTGATTGTGGAGATATGGAAGTGATTATATCCGAGGAAAAACTTGAAGATGAGAAAGAAATTCCCAAGATCACACTCCCTAAATTGCATTCTCTTACATTCTATAACTTATATACCCTTCGCAGTTTTTGTTTTCCATTGACAGCTGATAAGCATGATCAGTCAACTACCGTGACATTATTTAATCAAAAGGTAAACACATGAATAATTATACAATTGCTTCTTCACTGTTTAATTTCTTTAACTTATTTATGCAAAATCAAAATATTCAACTAGTACGTGCTTTCTCAAAAAATAAAAATAATAAATAAATATTGTACTTTGTCAGAACCCAATCTCATAGGTTTCAAAGTATACATGGCAATAGATTTAATTTTCGAACCCACCCACTAGCAGGCAAGATAAGTAACACTTATCCTTAGTATATTTGTTATAACTATACAAAAAATATGCTTTATCTTCGCAATTTTCTTTCCCGTATCAATTACTGTGTAGAATAACATTTGATAAGATTGTGTATGTGAATAAGTTGCAACGCCCAACCTTGAAATTTTGAAGCTGTCATGCATCAAACCAAGTTAAGATATGGGATGACAAACTTGCAGTCCACTTTTACAGTCAAAACTTGAGGGTTTTGGAAGTGAGAGGTTGTTTATGGTTAGAAAGTTTGTTCTCATCCTCGCCAGCTAGAGCACTCGTCAAACTGCAACATCTTGAGATTAAAGGGTGCTTTATATTGGTGGAGATATTTGTCCGACAAGAAGAGGTGAGCATCGTTGAGTTAGACTTACCAATTGAATCCAACACGTATTTATGCATTTAGTTATTAGAATATATGTTAATATGTTGCTGATCGATGATAGGTTGCATTCCCCAACTTGGAGACACTGCTTATCAGTCGCATGATTAATCAACAAGTTCCGAATTCTCTTTGCAAGCTGAATAAAATAAAAATTACTTCAAGTCTAGGCCTGCATCATGTTTTTCCAGTTGTTGTGGCTAAGGAGCTTCGACAGCTCCAAGTGCTTGAAATATGGAGGTCTAGTAAAAAAGAGACCATTGTTGAAAAGAGTGATAGTGGTGATGCACAAGATGAGATTGCTTCAACGAAATTGGAGGAACAGAAAGTTGAAAGTGAGAAGAAGGGCGATGCATTAGGTGAGTTTGCTTCTACGAACTCGGAGGAATTAATACCCGGAAGTGGGAATAAAGGTGATGCTCCACGTGAGATAGTTTTTATGAAAGAACACTGATACACAGACCGCTCCAGAGTAAAAACAAGTCATCCAATTCCCAGGTATTAATTAGAGGAATTGAAACTGTACGGCTTACCAAGGCTTAATTACAAGCTTATGCAAGGTAAGTTACAACTTCAAGTTTCTAGCACTTCAAACAGTACGTGTGATTGGATGTCCCAATATAAGGACTTTCTGCCATGGAAATTTAGTCACTCCAAGCCTCTCGAAAGTGCGTTATGGATATGACCATCGAGAACTAGACTGTTAGGATGGTGACCTTAATACCACACTGGAAATGGAATTAATTAACATTGCAGCCAAATGTCATGAATCTCAATTTTCAGGGGTTGATATTAATGCTCTAATTTTGATGGGTATTCAGACTAGCAAAAGGAATTTGAGTTTGTCATCAAAATCTGAAGAAAAGAAGCTATTATTTGCTCACTTGAGATATCTAGGTAAGGTATTTTATGTTTTGATTTTTATACCCTTGAATCTTTTTTTTTCAATAATTTTTTCGTTGATTTCTAGGGATTTAATAAGTTGTGATGAATACTTTTTTTGTTTCTTTTTCCATTTAAATGTTGAGTTGTGTTATTCATAAAATAAATCATATACAACAGTTTATATATACAACAATATTTTTTCTCTCTATCACGTCAATAATTACATTTCACTTTTTTTTTCTCTCTATCACGTCAATAATTAAATTTCACTTTTTTTTTCTCTTCTCTTTCTGTGTAAAATTTGTTGTATAAATACAAATTATTGAACAAATAACATTTCTCTTAAATGTTATGTTTGCTGACGCCTTATTATAAAACAATTGGTATGGAGCAAACCAGTTGAATAGTTGGTGGATAGCAATTACAGTACTAGCAAAAAGTTCTGAGCAACTTTTTCCTTTATGAATTCAATATTTTAAATTTCATGCACCTCACTTTCTTAAGCATTAAGAAATTTGTTATAGCAAAGCATGTCACGTTACAGGACATCCTTGCCTATTATTATATTCACAATTAACAACTCGTGTTTGTGGTCTTCGTAGTTGGGACTATGCAAATATTATATAGGAGGAAGTCTTCACAGTTTTGATAAAGAAAGCAATGAGTCAGGAACACGTGTTTGTTTATGGTTTTTTTTTTCCTTCTCATCTCAGAGGGAAAGAAAGCTACAACTAAAACCAAAACAGCTTCAAAAGCAAAAGCAAAAGAATTGCACTAAGCTTTGCAGCCAGTGCACAAAGCAAAGCGCACAGACACACACTCAAAAGCTAAAACAAAATGAAAAACAGCTCCAAAAGCAAAAGCAAGAATGCATTCAACTTTCCAAACTAGTCCACAAAGCAAAGTGCACCAAAGGTTACCTCACTAAGCAAACACTATGGAGAAGATTCAACATATATACCATGCATCCATGTCATCACCCTTTTGCTGGTTTCGTATCTCACAGCAATGTCAGAGATTGTGCCTGCAGAACCCATTGGTGGCATCTATTTCGAGCGAGGAGAGACATCAACAGCATCAGCATCAGCATCAGAGACACCCCATGTCACGTTGGCCATTACCAATGGAAGCAACAACGTTGAATATGTTCCAGAACCGTTTGACAGTGAAAGGTTGCCAACAGTTTTTGCTTCTGAAATCCAAAGGTTCCTTCGAGTGGCCAACTTGCTTGGAAAGGAAGAGCCTCGTGTTGCTTATCTTTGTGAGTCCTTTTTGCTATCTGAGTCTCTCTCTCTCTTTCATGTGTTGGTTGATTGTTGGGAAAAATTCAGTTTCTTGTGAAATTGACCTATACTCCCTCTGAAATCAAATATAAAAAAAATTTCAATTAATTTTAACTTATTTAATGTTATTATTTCTAAAAGATTAGTTTTAATTAAAATTGATGCAATTAAATATGATTAATTAACTTTTTAGTTGGTGTGTCATGTGTTTTTTTTTCTTATAAGGGAGTAATTTGGAGGGTCTTCTGCAACTGTTTTTTTTAGTATATGAATTTGAGTTAAACTTAATATATTTTAGTCCTTAAAAATTCACATTTCTTTAATCTCTGTTAAAAAAAATTCTTCTTTAATCTCTGCATTTACCAAAATGATGTAATTTTAATCCCTCTATAGGGTATAGGGACTCAAAACAGTGTAAGGGTAACAAGGAACTAAAACTAAGTAAATAAAATTTTTATAGGAACTAAAATAAATAATCTTGATATTTTTTAGAGACCAACTTTCTTTTTTTTTTTAGAATACCAAAATAAATTATTTAAACCTTTGAATTTTTACTTTTTTATTTTATTTTAATTTTTAGGAATGTCTAGTTGAAGAATTATTGGGTTAAGGATTATGTGTAAAGTGGGCTGTTTCAATGTACTTTGAAAGAAGTATGATTGCTCAGTGGGACATGGGTATCTAGGAGGCCACGCCCAGAGCAACTACAATTGTCAGTGGTTGTTGTGCAAGTTAAATGGGCTATTACCTGTTACATAATAGGGTGATGATTACTTAATAAAATTACCACTGAAGGCTATTTTTGCTAACTGTAGTTAATTAGTTAGCATATTTGTAAAAGTAAATTGAAGTTAGAAAAGGAGGCTCAATTTATCCAATTACCTTAATCTCAACCCAGAAATTGCACTAATTGAAAGCACAAATTATCTCAATAAAAGCGTAAACCAAACAGGGAGAGTACCATTTTTCTCTTGGCAAACAGTTGTACCATGCACAGTGCAAATTTTAGGTGTTGGGCTTTTCACTTTGGTTGAAATTCACAAATTAGAATCATGTATACATGTTATAGAAGAATTGAGTGTTTACTCAACTTGTAAGTTATAAGCCATCATGAAGCATCTCTCTAGAATTTGACATATTCCTGCTTTATAGGTTGTCCTATACTTACCAAAAATGAGACTCTCTATTGATTGTTATCATTATATGCATTTCACATTGTCCCAGTAAACCTAATTTGCAGGCCGTGTTCATGCCTTTGTGATTGCACACAACTTGGACAAAAATTCTAGTGGAAGGGGTGTTAGACAATTCAAAACTTCACTACTTCATCGACTTGAACAGGTAAACAAGAATGTTGAAGCTCGCACTGTCAAGAGAAATTGTCCTTAATTAGCAGTAACTGAGTGGAAGTAAAATTAAGAATGATTTATATTTTAAATAAAAAGTCACTGGAATTTTAAGACGTGATCTATTTAAGCTTTTCTGTTGTGACTTATCTATATACCCGAGAAAAGCATGAGATAAAAGATTTTATTTAGTCTGTATTTAAATTTCCCCGTTCAGAAACATTTATAAGATTATACTGGGATGGTGGGAACAATACTTGATGCATTGTTTAGCTTACAATGTTGGGGAAGTTAATTATTGCATGTTGTTTTGTGAATTGTGACATTCAGGATGAGCATGTTACGAAAAAGAAGGGAACAAGTGACATTCGTGAACTTAAAAATGTTTACCGTGCTTACAGGGACTATTATATCAGACATGAGAAAGCATTTGATCTAGAACAAAGGTAACTTACTGTGCTTTGACTTATAAGTGCATCATTTTCCCTTTGAACACGAATTTGCAAACGCCTTTATAGCCTACTAAACCAACTCATATGGTTTTATATCAAAACAGTCGAAGGGAGAGATTGATAAATGCCCGAGATATTGCTACTGTTATGTTTGAGGTGCTAAAGACAGTTACAGATCCAGCTAGTTCCCAGGTGAACCCTTTTATTTCTTCATTTTCATATATCTTGTACTTGCCTTTCCTAGTAATTTCAGGAATCTGCTTAGTAAAAAATAAGCATATAATCAATTTACCACGTATCTCTTTTCCTTAGAGTTTCTCACTTTTTTTTTCCAAAATAGGCGCTTATCCAAGGAAATGCAATCCATAAAAAAACTGAATTTAGCATCCTTCCACTTGAGCAAGGATGCATTCAGCATGCGATTATGCAGAAGTCTGAGGTCTGATATTTCTTGAATGATTCACATTTTCCCGTTTCATTGATGTCTTGTGTCCAAAGTCACAGAAGACTCAATTGCAATATCATGGACTGAGTGTACTAACAAAATTGATACAGATTAAGGCTGCCATTGCAGTTATTCGCAATGTTCGTGGTTTACCCCCAGTGCAAGATTTCAAGAAGGACGGAGCCTTTGTGGATCTATTTGATTTTCTTCAGCATTGTTTTGGATTCCAGGTCAGTTCTCCCAGTTAAATTGGACTCACTTTCCTTTTTACTTCTGTATAATTCTGCTTATTGGATAGAATAAATTCCCCAGTTGTTCAGTTTTGAGGACATGATGCAGTAAAGCATGATCAGCATTGCTCTAACTAATCTTTCATGATTGTTCATTCTATATGATGTGTTTGACATTAGGAAGCCAATGTGGCCAACCAAAGGGAACATCTTATTCTACTCTTAGCCAATATGCAGACTCGTCAAACTCACAACCAGACATCTGTTTTGAAGGTGTATTTTCTGTTGAACATGTATCTTTTGGTTTTACTTTATCATATTCGACAATTATATATAAACTGTGCCATTTTTATATATCAGTTAGGGGAAGGAGGTGTAGATGAATTGATGAGAAAGTTTTTCAAAAACTATACAAACTGGTGCAAGTTTTTGGAAAGGAAAAGCAATATTCGGTATGTTTATTGATCTAATTCTATTGTAACTTTCAATAATTTATTTTGTATTTGCTCTTCTGATAAAAGACGGGTGGTATGTTTTTCTCTTTCTCTGTATGTCTATGAGATTTTTATTTTTATTTTTTAAGTTATGGGATTATTAATATTATGATGATGATGGAAAAATGTATTTTTAGTCCCTATATTTTTGGTCAAACATGGTCAACATACCTACACTTTCATATCAATGAATTTGGTCAATTTTTTAAGTTAAGAAGGACTAAATATAAATGTTTTTTAAGTTTGATGACCAAACTTATTAATATGAAAGTACAAGGACTTGATCAGGTTTGACCAAAAGTATAGTAACTAAATATACGTCTTATTATTATTATTATTATTATTATTATTATTATTTTGTTGAATATTCTTCATTCCTTCAAGCTTTCTTTCTGTTTTATTTATTTCATTTACACCATAAATTGTTTTGTTTGAACATTCTATCTGTTTTACTTAGTAAGCATGTTACATGTTTTGCAGTTTACCTTTAGTGAAGCAGGAAGCCCAACAATATAAAATTTTATACATTGGGCTTTACCTTCTCATATGGGGGGAGACAGCTAATTTGCGGTTCATGCCAGAATGTCTCTGCTATATTTTTCATCATGTACGTTGAAACTCGATACATTCTTTCTTTTTTCATTTTCTAAAATAAAAGAACAATGTTAGACTCCACAGGTATCTATTAGTTTATAAACATAACATGTCCTTTTTATGTGATACTACAAATGCCATATGGAATTTTAAACATTTCATGAACAAAGATCATGTAATAAAATTTTGGTTCATAGATAGAATCTTGAATCCTTGACTCACCATAGAACATCATAGAGTTGTTTGATCCATGAGACAAACGTTGTTGTTGATAGAATCTTAGTAAGTTTATTATAGTTTACTCTTTTATCTCAAAGTGAAAACTGGGTTGGTAAATATGATATGATTATAAGTTACATAAATGCTTCATACAGTCACTCACGACCTCTATTTTCATTCATGATAAAAATTTCTAATAACTACGATTATTCTCAAATTTATTTTTGTCCTTTTTTCTGTGTTTTTAAAGATGGCATATGAATTGCATGGAATTTTAAGTGGTGCTATCAGCTTAACAACATGGGAAAAGGTCATGCCGGCATATGGAGGAGAAACAGAGTCTTTCCTTAACAATGTTGTCACCCCAATATACACCGTTATAAGACAGGTACTATCTAATCTATCTTCTCTTTTGTTCTGGATTGTCTTCTTCAATATAACTAATTTCTGTTCAAACCAAAGGAAGTTGCCAATAGCAAAGGAGGGGCGGCTGATTATTCTGTATGGAGAAACTATGATGATCTTAATGAGTATTTCTGGTCAGCATTACATTACATTTCTCCAGTTGTTTTCTATGTTGTCTTCTTTCCATATCATCACGTCCTTACTTCTGTTCAATATATGCAGGTCCCCTGATTGTTTCAAAATTGGTTGGCCCATGCGTCTGGACCATGACTTTTTCTTTGTAAAGCCTAGAAATAAACCAGAACCAGATGTCAAGAATGCTCTTGTTGTGTCACCTGGTAAAACAAAAGAGAAGAAAAAGAGAGAAAAGAGGGATGAAGAAGAACCAGAGGTGATTCTGCAATTCTCAAATGCGTTGTACTTCAGATTTTGTATTAGTGATATTTGAAACATTAAACTAAAGCTATATGAAATTTCTCTTGTATTCTTTGTTTCATGTGTCACTAGGAAAGGTTGGACTAATTCTACTACCTGTCAGAGACTACCACTCTATGCTGACATAATATACCTGTTTATATTTTTCCTTGTACAGGATACAAGGGAGGAAATCCATGAACAACAATGGCTAGGAAAGACAAATTTTGTAGAGATCCGTTCATTCTGGCAAATTTTTAGATGCTTTGATAGAATGTGGAGCTTTTTTATTCTATCCCTTCAGGTTTACTCAAAAATCTAGTGCTGATAATTTACAAATTTCTGCTTCTTATGATAGATAATCTATAAATTTGAATTCTTTGTTGGTTCTCAGGCCATAATAATCATTGCTTGTCATGACTTGGGATCTCCACTGCAGTTATTAGATGCTGTAGTATTTGAGGACATAATTACCATCTTCATTACCTCTGCATATCTTAAACTTATTCAAGGTATGGTGTTCTTTTATATCATTAATTGGCATTCAAGTTTGTTTAATTGGATGAAACAAATAAAAGTAAACTTGTTAATATGGAATAACTGTTAAATATTTTGATTGGCCGCTTTTTAAGGAGGAGGGCAGCTGTCCAAAACAGTTTTCCTTCTTCCTTGTGGGACCAGACTATAATGAGTAGAATGGCATGCCCCAGAAATGTTGCAATGCTAATTCAGTGACTACTTCCAGTCACTTGAGTCCTTAGATATTTTATCTTCTTGGGGTATTTGTGTTGGGAGGTTGATTTCATTTCTCAACTAAAACTTCTAAAAAATCTGATGGTTTCAACATTCTGTGGAATTTAAAGTTTTTATGAAATCTAATTGAAGAAGATTCAGTATTGAAATCCCTTTTCCTTTTCCTTGTTTCTCTTCATTTGTCTCTTCCAATTTGGATAATAGAATTTTGACACTTGATTGCTCTAATGTATATCCCTGTAAATCCCTTTTCCATTTTCTCTATCTATTATTTCAATAAAGAGAAATTTATTTTTGATAAATGCCTTTGGAAATCCAAAATTCCGTCTCTGGTTAAGCATTTTGTTTGGACAATGGTACTTAAAAGAATTAATACTAGTATTGTTACAAATTCCATACCTGATAGAATTTAGTCAGTGTACTCATGGATGGAAATTTGGGCAAACATTTATTTACCATAGTCTTTATGATTGATGGTAGGTTACACTTAGCTCTATTATTCAATTCCATCTTAACGATGAACAAATGATCAAGAAAAACAGAACAGCCTCATGCTAATCTGTGATTCTATATTTTATTTTTCAGTTTCCCTATTAACAGTCTAGACATTATATATTGATAGTGTGCCCCTGTCTTCCTCTCATATAATAATGATAAGAAAGGTTCCCATGTTTTTTGTCCCAGCAATTTTAGACGTTGCTTTTATGTGGAAAGCAAGATATACCATGGAATCTTCTCAAAAGGTGAAACTTGTGGTGAAGCTGGTCTTAGCTACTATATGGACTATTGTTCTTCCTGTATGCTATGCTAATTCAAGAAGAAAATATACTTGCTATTCCACAAAGTATGGAAGCTTGGTTGAGGAATGGTGCTTTACTTCCTATATGGTTGCAGCAGCAATATATCTGACAACTAATGCAGTTGAAGTTTTGTTATTTTTTGTCCCTGCTGTTGCTAAGTATATTGAGGTCTCTAATTACAAGATATGCAAAGTTTTGTCTTGGTGGACTCAGGTAAGTTCATCTTATTTGTTAATATATTTTCCAACAGTGTGTTAACTTTGCAGAATTGCTGGACCAATTTACCATTTTAACGAATTTTTTATACAATTAACATGCCATATCTTAATAATCATTCCAGTATCTACTTTTGTCTGTTTCTTGCTTTAATGAGTCCAGAATTTTTTTTCTTCCATCATTTCAGTAATATCATTATATGTACATTATATTTTACTGCAATGAATGTCTCTTTTGGTCAAAACTATTCTTTTTATTCCTTCATTTGGGAGGACTATATATCTGTTTGATGTGTTGATTTTTCATCATTAGTCAGTCAGTTCTAGAATTCACAAACAAGTATAAATTATTTTCCCGCTGATTTATATGTGCATGTAATTGACTATAATAGTCATTCATGGCATTTGATGTTGTAACTTGAGAGTCACATTTTTTTATCATACAGCCTAGAATCTATGTTGGTCGGGGGATGCAAGAAGACCAGGTTTCAGTTTTTAAGTATATCCTATCACCTTGTTGGCTTGTTCTGGTTGTTTACATTTAATTGCTTTAGTATATCCATCCTAATATAAATAAATATGTTGAATTTCTTCCAATATAGGTACACATTGTTTTGGATATTGGTGTTATCATGTAAATTTGTGTTTAGCTACAGTTTTGAGGTAATAATAACAGAACATCAATTATGAGGATATACTAGTTTGGTTTTAGCAACTTACTCTTAGTGACCAAAGCAATATCAATACATGCAGATAAAACCACTCATAGCACCTACCAGACAGATTATGAAAATTGGTGTAAAGAAGTATGAATGGCATGAGCTTTTTCCAAAAGGTATGGTGCATTTCTAATTGTTTTGGTCACTTAAGGAATCAGTTAATGTCTCTGACAGCAGTTTGATTGTGCTGCAGTCAAAAGTAATGCAGGTGCAATTGTGGCTGTATGGAGCCCTGTAGTAATTGTGAGTCTAAATCATTGCTCTGACACATACACTTCTTTGCTTTTAACTTCGAATCATAGTCATAAATGTCCTTACATTGAAGTAATAGGGGGGAAAAACATTCTCTACTGATTGAAGTGGTCTATCAGGAATTATGTGTTTAGATAAAATTCCTTATGATTCTTTCTTTAAGAAAACCATATTGATCAATGGTTAACAATATTTCATTCTATGTCCATTAAGGTATATTTTATGGACACACAAATTTGGTATTCTGTTTTCTGTACAATAATTGGTGGACTTTATGGTGTTTTGCATCACCTTGGTGAGGTAAGCTGTGGTTTTTGTTTTCTTCTTTCTTTCTTTTCCCACAGAAACGAAATGGTCATCTCACCTCTCTAATTTAAAATAGATAAGGACACTTGGAATGCTGAGAAGTAAATTTGATTCCTTACCTTCAGCATTTAATGTCTGTCTTATCCCACCATCTTCCAAACGTGGTAAAAAGAAAAGAAAAGGTCTCCTCAGCAATATATTTCAAAAGGTGTGGTCTAAATTAGCAATAGTAAGATAATATTGTTTCAGTATATCTGTTCTCTTAAAGTTTAACACTAATCTGTGTTGCAGTTGCCGGATGAAAAAAATGCCACTGCCAAATTTGTTGTGGTATGGAATCAAATTGTAAATCATCTTCGTCTTGAAGACTTAATTAGTAACAGGTGATGTTTTTTGTAACTTTACTGCACTGCTATGTCTTATTCCAAAACCTAACAATGATTTTTTCAACAGAGAGATGGATTTGATGATGATGCCTGTGTCTTCAGAATTGTTTTCTGCTAAGGTTCGTTGGCCTGTTTTCCTATTAGCAAATAAGGTAATGAAATTTTATCCAAAATATTATGAGATCACTGTTGTAGAATTATTAACTGTACACCTTTTTATTCACTAATGAACTCTTCTTGCTACATATTCTAGTTTTCTACAGCTTTGACCATTGCTAAAGATTTTGAGGGAAAGGAAGAGATTCTTGTCAAGAAAATTACAAAAGACAAATACATGTTTTATGCCGTAAGAGAGTGTTACCAGTCACTGAAATACGTGCTTGAAATTCTTGTTGTGGGTAGCATTGAGAAAAGGTAAATAAAATGGAATGTTTATCTGTATACAATCTTCCTTCTTCAACTACAGTTGTATTCTGTAGAATCTTATCATTTTCTCTCCTAGTGGATGTTACTTGTTTGTCTTTACTTCTAACCTATAAAAGTTTGACATGATTTTTTATATGGTGGTTATTTATGCATATTTAGGATCATATGTGATATACTAAGCAAAATTGAAAAGCATATCCAAGAAACAAGTCTTCTAAAGAACTTTAACTTGAAAGTTCTCCCAGCTCTACATGCTAAAGTTGTTGAGCTAGCTGAACTTCTGGTAATTGTTTCCTAGACCTAAACTAAAGGCTAAGTACTTGTGTTGACAAATGTGTTTAATTAGTAACTTCGAGTTCTAATAATTTTGATGTAAATGTCATAAGATGGAGGGAGATAAAGACCATCAGCACAAAGTTGTGAAGGCCTTGCTAGATGTGTTTGAACTTGTAACAAATGAGATGATGTTTGATTCCAGGTATTGTTGCTTAAGAATCTGTTGCCTTTACTACATTGAGATGCTTCAGTTTCTAATTACTAACTAAATCTGTACAGAATATTGGATATGTTCCACTTTCCCGAACAAAATGAGTGTGGCTTTGTCTATTTTAGAAATGATGATCAACTATTTGACAGTGTGGAAATGAATAGAGATTTCTATCCATTTGCCAAAGAGAATTCCATCCATTTTCCATTGCCAGAAAGTGGTCCTCTGATGGAAAAGGTGATGTTTATTACCTCTATAGTGTTTTCTTTCCATTCTCCTTTCATCAGGGACTAGTAATTAAATGCACAACTTCACATTTAAATGCTAGCACATATATATAGTAATGAGAAATGTCATCTCAAAACTATGTTTGAACTCAACTCATGCTATGCTGATATAATCATCCTGTTCATGGCAGATCAAGCGTTTCCATTTGTTGCTTACAGTAAAAGATACAGCGATGGATGTGCCTTCAAACTTAGATGCCCGTAGGCGCATATCATTCTTTGCTACTTCTCTGTTTACAGATATGCCTGATGCTCCAAAAGTGCACAATATGATGCCATTCTGGTAATTATATATGTCCATGAGCATTGCATTTATTTTTATAGGTTTACACTTTATGATTCATTCTGTACTTGGAGTGTCTCTCATAATTACTATTTAATTTGAACTCTCCAACCTTATTATCCATCAATCATAAATGACATAATGAGAATTTCTTTATTCAATGAAGACACATCAAACTAAGAATCAAATCTTTCAGTGATAAAGGACATAAGGACTTTAAACTTGTAAAAAAGCACTCAATGAACATTATTCTAGCGTTGTAGTTCAATCACAGAACTCTGTCTGATATATGACATGATTGGTAGTGTTATAACTCCACATTACATCGAGGACATTAATTTTTCGCTTAAGGAGCTTGGTTCAGATAAAGAGGAGGACTCCATCATCTTCTACATGCAAAAGATATATCCAGGTTACTAAACATTTGAATTTATTTACGTATCTTAAACATTCTGTTTGAATTTATCTCATAGATTGTTGCACCAATTTTAATAGATGAATGGACAAATTTTTTGGAACGTATGGGTTGTGATAACCGTAAGAGTTTAGAAGATGAACACAAAACAGAAGATCTTAGACTGTGGGCTTCATTTCGGGGTCAGACACTAAGCAGAACAGGTTCAGTTTTTGTGCTATTCTCATTTGCATATTCATGCAATTGTAAGTCATTATTTGATCATTGCGATCATATTTGCAACAGTTAGAGGGATGATGTACTACAGAGAAGCCTTAAAATTACAAGCATTCCTTGACATGGCTGAAGAAGAAGGTTTGTAACCACATTATCCACCAGTATTTTGCTATGGTGCAAAGAAATGTAGAAAATAAAATCAACAAACTCAAATGATTACATGATTGTTTTCTGTTAAACCAGATATTCTTGAGGGCTATGAGACTGCTGAAAGAGGTAACCGGGCATTGTTTGCTCGTCTAGAAGCACTAGCAGACATGAAATACACCTATGTCATTTCCTGTCAATCATTTGCATCACAAAAGGCTTCAAATGATCCTCGTTATCAAGATATGATCGACTTGATGATAAGGTAAGTTTTTACAAGAAAAGAGAAAGATGTCTTGCTTCTTGATATTAAATAAGTAGACAATAACCCTTGCATGCGTGTATTACCTGCAGGTATCCATCTCTTCGTGTTGCTTATGTTGAGGAAAAAGAGGAGATAGTGCAGGGTAAACCTCACAAAGTATATTCATCTAAACTGGTTAAAGTTGTCAATGGTTATGAACAGGTATTTTTTACAGCATAAAAATCATTAGTCTTGGAAATGTTGGCTTATAAGAAATCCTTGTTTATTACCTAAGAATACTTATTTTTTCCCTTTTAAGGCAAGTATTTACAAGCTGGTTGAATTTTAATAGGTCACAATGCCACTTAAACAGCAGGATCATGAGTTGTTAGAGTTATGACCAAAATATTATGTTAACCACAATGACACTGCTTGAAGAAGACTGCTTCATAAAAAATAAAAGCTACGATTAGATTTAGATGTTGAAAGCAAAATATTCATTTATTCAATTTATTTTAATTGTAGTAATTGCAATCCAACTGCTATATTTAATAATTTCTAGTTATGGATAGTGCTAACGCAAGTCATGTTCTTCAATATTCTTTTATAGACAATATATCAAATAAAACTACCAGGCCCACCACATCTTGGAGAAGGGAAGCCTGAAAACCAAAACAATGCAATAATATTCACTCGTGGTGAAGCACTCCAAACAATTGATATGAACCAAGTAGGCCTAATTTCTGTTTACTTTTTTACGTCTTCACTATTTACTATCATTGTATATAAAACTTGATCATTTCTATTATGTTCTTACAAGTATCTGATTTTACAGGATAATTACTTGGAAGAAGCTCTTAAAATGAGAAACCTTCTCCAAGAATTTCTTCGGCGCCAAGGAAGGCGTCCTCCTACAATACTTGGTTTAAGGGAACACATTTTCACAGGAAGGTTAGTATCCCATAAATTATAAAAGAAAAAAGCACATTGTGATGACAATAGGGGAAACTGAGCAAGATTCCTTTCATTAGAATAATATACATATTTCATGTTATGCACAATGGTAATCACATGTTCCTTGAATGCATGAACATGGTCTAAGTCTAAGAAAGTATTCCATGCTATATGGGGTGGCCCTTAATATGAGAAATGTATAAAACCTATAATGTGTTTAGAATAGATTAATCATAAACGTCCTTCCTGAAATAATACATGATACTGTTATAGGGTTTTTTTTTTTCTATGAATACACTCTCTCTCCTGCTTTTTTCCAATATACATCATTTTGTAATTTAATTTTCAATCTACACTACTTTGAATTTTGTGCTTTGATTCACACCACCTTACAAATGAATATGGGCAAAGAGATGCTGCAATTGTAAAGTTGTGCTTTGATTCACACCACCTTGTAATTTTGTAAGGTGCTGTGAATCAAAGCACAAAATCCAAAATAGTATAGATTGGAAATTAAATTACAAAATGATGTATATTGGAAAAAAACAGAAGAGAGAGTATATTCATGAATTTTATTCCATCATTTTCCTTTTCTATTTTACAGTCACATTTTTTGTTCTGTACTTGCTTTTTCCCCTTACTCACAAATGTCTTTTACATTAATATCAGAATGGTGTTTAATATCCTAATAGGATTTCTTCTATGCTCTTTTTAACTTCAGTGTGTCTTCTCTGGCTGGGTTCATGTCATATCAAGAGACCAGCTTTGTAACTATTGGTCAAAGGGTTCTGGCTAATCCTCTCAGGTAATAAATGTAAAACGTCATTCTGAAGCAACTAAGATTGGAAAAGTTCATCGAGTGTCAAAGGGTTATTTAGCAAACCTACAATAATTTTGAAATGATACTTCTATATACTTGATTTTTTTTCTAGTTGTATAAACAGGCAGTAGTACTGGTCATGCAAGCAAATGGTCTCCAATGTTAGACTTGTGATTTGGATTTCTGCAATCAAAAGAATTATTTTTACTTCAAATTTCTCTTTGGCATCTTTGCTGGGATATTTTTGTGTAATCTAGTTACTCTTCATTAAATTAATGGTGATCCTTATTTTCATCTACTCCTATCAGCAAATTAGATTTTCTTGCATATATAAATATACGAAATCTGAATGAAGTATTTTTCCCTCATTCTGTTTTATTATATTCTGTTCTGTTCTTCTCAAAAGGCTCTTGCTCCTCTGGATTACTACATTCATTTCATCACATCACAAAAAAAATTTAATGATGTGTTTTAACTCTATTATTTGCTTATTTATCATTTCTAATGTATTTTCTCACTCAGGGTGCGGTTCCACTATGGCCATCCAGATGTATTTGATAGGGTTTTTCATATCACGAGAGGAGGAATAAGCAAAGCATCTAAAACAATTAACTTGAGTGAGGATGTTTTTGCTGGTAGGAATTGATGGCTTCAAAATTATATTCTGACCACTTGTTGTTTGTGATAATGGAGACATGTAAAAAATGTGTTTATGTCACGCAGGATTTAATTCAACTTTAAGACGGGGATGTATTTCCTACCATGAATACTTGCAAATTGGCAAAGGTCGTGATGTAGCTCTAAACCAGATCTCAAAATTTGAAGCCAAGGTAGCAAATGGAAACTGTGAGCAAACTATAAGCCGTGACATGTTTCGCCTTGGGCGGCAATTTGATTTTTTCCGGATGCTATCATGCTATTTCACTACAGTTGGATTTTACTTCAGCAGCTTGGTAATTTATTGAACTATCATATTCTTTTTTTTCCGCTTTTAATTGCAATACATTGTTACTTACATGGACTGTTGGCATATCCTATTATTGTTATCTATTTTACTCTTCACTACATGACATGAAATATTGGAATTGATAACAAGTCATTCTGTATTAAGCAAACAAATTTTAAGTTTGCAGTTTCCATGATCTAGCATTACATCTTAGATAAACAAATTCTGAAAAAATTATTCATAGGTCATTCCCCAAATTCTGAAACTAACATCAGCTTATCTGATGTTTTATTTATCATAAAATGAAAGTGCCATCAGGTTTGACTAATCTAAGTTTCTATTGAATTACTCCACAGATTTCAGTGATAGGAATCTATGTATTTCTCTACGGGCAGTTATACCTGGTTCTTAGTGGATTGGAAAGAGCACTTATCATTGAGGCTCGAATCAAGAATGTACAGTCCTTAGAAACGGCTCTTGCCTCCCAGTCATTCATACAACTTGGACTTCTGACAGGCTTACCCATGGTGATGGAAATAGGACTTGAAAGAGGTTTCCTCACAGCCCTAAAGGACTTTGTCCTTATGCAATTGCAATTGGCTGCTGTTTTCTTCACTTTCGCCCTAGGAACGAAAACACATTACTATGGCCGAACGCTTTTGCACGGGGGTGCAAAGTACAGACCGACAGGGCGCAAAGTTGTATTCCATGCTAGCTTCACTGAGAATTACAGATTGTATTCAAGAAGCCACTTTGTTAAGGCATTTGAGCTATTGCTGCTGTTGATTGTTTATAACATGTTCAGGAGGTCCTATCAAAGTAGCATGGCATACGTGTTGATAACATATGCCATTTGGTTCATGTCATTGACTTGGTTGTGTGCACCTTTTCTTTTTAACCCTGCTGGGTTCAGTTGGACCAAGACAGTAGATGATTGGAAAGAGTGGAATAAATGGATCAGACAACAGGGTGGTATAGGAATTCAACAAGATAGAAGTTGGCATTCTTGGTGGCACGATGAGCAAGCTCATCTTCGCTGGTCAGGTTTTGGCTCTAGGTTGACTGAAGTATTGCTTTCTCTTCGTTTTTTCATCTATCAGTATGGTTTGGTCTATCACCTAGACATCTCTCAGCATAGCAAAAATTTTCTTGTTTATGTCCTTTCTTGGATTGTGATTGTTGCAATTTTCCTCTTGGTGAAGGTAAATTCGCCATGGCCTCTTCCTTACTCTTTCAAGAAATTGAGTCAGCAAAATCCACCAAATACTACTATTGCATGTTAATAACATAACCAAACATTCATGCAGGCTGTTAACATGGGAAGGCAACTACTCAGTGCTAATTATCAGCTTGGATTCAGACTTTTCAAAGCATTCTTGTTCCTGGCTGTTCTTGCCATCATCTTTACTCTTTCTGTTATATGCGAGTTGTCGTTGACGGACATTTTCGTTTGCTGTCTAGCATTCATGCCAACCGCGTGGGGATTGATAATGGTAATAAAACTTTTAGCAACCTTGCTTGAGCTAAACTGTGTCACCTTTTCAATTTGTTTGCCATGATTTTTCCCTGGACTTAATCCATGAAATACATTTTGTTGGTTCAGATTGCACAAGCTGCAAGGCCAAAAATAGAGCACACAGGGTTGTGGGACTTCACACGTGCACTTGCTAGAGAATTTGATTATGGAATGGGGATAGTTCTTTTTGGACCTATTGCTATTTTGGCGTGGTTGCCAATCATTAAAGCCTTCCATGCTCGTTTTCTTTTCAATGAGGCATTCAAAAGGCACTTGCAAATCCAACCAATTCTATCAGGAAAAAAGAAGAAGCACAGAACTTGATCATGATTCTTGTAGTTGTTTGTGTACAGTCAAACGACAATGTCTTGATATTCTATAGGAAGATTTTAGGAAATAGATAAAGGTTACAACACGTATAGCTACATTCATATTAGTATATAGCTATTATTCTACAAAAGATGAAATTATTGTTTCTCAATGCATAGTTGAATAAGATGAAGGGAAGGGAATCAAAACAGTATTTGCTTCATGCAAAGATCACTATTCTATACTCAAAATAATGCATACCATACCAATTTGCTACCTTTATCATTATTTTACCATTGTTTTCCATCTAAAGTGAGTTTATCTGTTTTTAATTTAATCCAAGTGTGTTAAGATCTTAACTTGCTAAAATGTGAATCTCACTCCTTAACCAGTAGATTTCATAATAAATAGTAGTATTCTATCACATGTGAACTTCATATAATAATAAAATGTAGAGTAAATTATTATTTTGATCCATGAAAGTGTATATTGATATCACGATAATCTTTGAAACTTAAAAAACTCCAAATATGTTTATGAAATTTCTAATTGTTTGATATAAGTCATTAAACCATTTAATGTTATTTGGTCCTTAACATATATTAACCACCAAACCAATGATCTTCTCCAAAATATAATTTTAAACACATTTTTTACTTATAGTTTTCTTTAATTTTTTATTCATGTGTTTTATAAGTTGAGATTTAGTCATTTAGGCTTTTATAATAAAGGCAAATGTTAATCAATGTACTAAAGACATCGGTTAACGAATTAAAAATAATTTTTTTTATTTAAATAAATAAAATTATATTGTTTATAATTTTTTATATTCTCAATAAATTTTATTATAAATATTTTCTCTTTTAATTGTTTAACCAATATCAGAAAATACTAATTAGTAAGACCCTATAATTATAATAAAAGTTCATTCTCTCTTTTATCCCATTTTTTATTTAAAAAAAACATTTTCGTTTTAGAATGACAAAATATTACATATATTACATGTGAGTTGAAAACTGAAAAAAAAAAAACAGTAAAATGAACAATAAAATCAAGAGTTACACTCTACATTAATTTAAAATTTTCGTTGCAGTGAAAGAGCTGAAAAAAAAAACAATAAAATGAGTTTGAGTCCATAGATTTATATCCTATTTTAATTTAAATTTTAATTTCAATTCACTCTCATTCCATTCAAGCAGAGTAGCAATTAGTTTGTGAGTTCATCCTGTATGAATCCAACTTGCAATAAAACCATAACTTAATACAAATCAAATCCAAGACCAGTTCACATACAACAACAAAAAATGATCTCACGAACCCTTGCTCGTGTCGTGGTTCCTCTGAAAACCACCACCCCGACGAGGTTCTTGTTGTTGTTCTCCCTGTCCCAATTTTCCACCACCCAAAACACCGACACCGCAACTCTGGTGCGTCTGAAACACAAATACTGGCTGACTCCGAAAGAAGCCATTTCTCTCTTAACCTCCGTCACACACCCTTCCTCCACCCTCCCGCAAAGACTTCCACCCCTCTAATCTCCAACCTCGCCCAAGCCCAACACCTCAACCCTATCCCACCCTCCACCAAACCCTAATATAACGACGCCGTTTCTCGGATGACTTCTTCCACACCTTAACCAAAGCCTACGCGCACTCCTTCCAGCGCGTGGACATGGCCCTCCAAACCCTCCACGACATGAATTCATTGTTCCACTGTCCCCCCCTCCACGCGCACCTTCAACTTCGTCCTCAACGTGCTCCTGAACACGCGTCTCTACGCCGCGGCGCGTGAGCTTTTTCTTCGCGCGCCGCGGCTTCGAGTCTCCCCCGACGCGTGCACTTTGAACATTGTCATCAAGGGGCTGTGCGCGCGCGGGGAGATGGACGCGGCGTTCAGGGTGTTGGAAGATTTCGTGAGTTAGGATGCGAGGCTAACGCGCGGACCTACGCAACGCTGATGAAGGGGTTTGTGTGAGAAAGAGAGGGTGGAGGAGGCTTTTGAATTGTTGGAGAGGATGGAGGTTGGAGGGGTGGAAGCCGATGTGGCGGTGTACAATGTGTTGATTGGGGGGTTGAGGAAAGTGGGGAGGGTGTTGGAGGGGATGGTGAGGAGAGGGGTGTGTCCCAATGAGGTGTTGTGTGGGTTGGTGGAGAAGGGGAGGGTTGAGGAGGGGAAAGGGGTTGTGGAGAGGATGGGGAAGGAGGGGTTTGTGCCTAGCTTTGGGGCTTATAAGGGTTTGGTTAAGGGGTTTTGTGAGAAGGGAAGGATTGGGGAGGTGGAGTGGGTTGTTAGGGATATGGTATGGAAGGGGTTTGTGCCCAAGATGGGGATGCGGAGGAGGATTGTGAAATGTGTTGTTGAAAGGGAAAGGAGTGATGAGTGGGTGGCTGGTGCCATTGATGGAGTTTTTGAGGATTAACATTCAAATTCAGATGTTTAAGCATACTCTGGCAACTTTCGGTAAGGTATATAGTTTGGTTTTTTTGGGTGTAATGGTGGAAAAGTTAACAGGTTTGAAAAAAATTGGTTCGCCACCACAAACAATGTCAAGGATTTTGGAGTCATTGTGGATGCAATTGAGATTGCATCAAGCACCCACAATTTTGATCGCAATGTCAAGGTTTTTGTAGTCATTGGGTGTAATCTTGATTGCATCAGCCAAATTTTGTTCGTGATTTCCTGCAATTACCGTGACTATCAGAAAACCGAAATTTGAAACCCTGTCAACAACAACAACCCTTGATGATATACAATTGGATTTGGTGTGAAATTCATAAATCTTTTGTCAGTGTGTTCAATTAGTCTTGAGGCTTATGAACATTAATGCAAACACGCCCTTAGTCCTGATTCACAAGTCTCAAACACCAGTTCACAGTTGAATTCATTGACACGAATCATTGATGGGTCTCATATCTAATGTGAAATGCTGACTGGAAAACTTTCAGGATTGAATTGATTGGCGAGTACAAGTTCATGTTACAGGGACTAAGAAAATGGCCTTTTTGAATGTTGTATGTTTTCCTTTTCTTACAAGCAAACACAAGTGTGAATATAACGTAGACAGCATAGACCATTTAAAAATTGGTTAATATCGGCTCTCTTAATGGTAAAGGACAATTGGATTTGGTGTGAAATTCATAAATCTTTTGTCAGTGTGTTCAATTAGTCTTGAGGCTTATGAACATTAATGCAAACACGCCCTTAGTCCTGATTCACAAGTCTCAAACACCAGTTCACAGTTGAATTCATTGACACGAATCATTGATGGGTCTCATATCTAATGTGAAATGCTGACTGGAAAACTTTCAGGATTGAATTGATTGGCGAGTACAAGTTCATGTTACAGGGACTAAGAAAATGGCCTTTTTGAATGTTGTATGTTTTCCTTTTCTTACAAGCAAACACAAGTGTGAATATAACGTAGACAGCATAGACCATTTAAAAATTGGTTAATATCGGCTCTCTTAATGGTAAAGGAGTACAAAATTAGATTGAAAACCTTTTCTTTTTTATTCCTTGTATAAAGTTATTTACATGCTTACAAACTACAGCACCTGAAACATGAACATGTTTATGTAAAACGGTCTATGACGATCACAGGACTATTACTACAATCAAAATCTGCCAAGTACTGTAGAAACACTCACTTGGAAGACTGTATATAAGAACACGGGTATGAAATGCTGGAGAAAATATGCTATATGCTACTTGAAACTTTCTTCAGTAGGACAAACCGATAGAATCTCTTTTATCTGTGCCCCCATTTCCTCTTTATCATGCTCCACTTCAGCAGATTTAACAACTTCTTGGCTAGACCTGTCAGGGGAGCATGCATTTTCAGGGTCATCTTTTTCATTCGTGATTTTAGCTGTGGCTTCATTGTCCAAATTAGTGTTTGATGGAACTATTTGAACCACGTTCACCCCAGAACCAGGGGAACCATTGCTACCTGAGACCACAGCATGAGAACCAACTGGAGTTCTTATTACATCTATGGGAGATTGAGCTGCAATAGATTCCTCGTCAGAAGAGTCAGATTCATGTTCTCTTTCTGGAACTGTTGGAGACTCACCTTTAAATTTCAATTTCCTTGATTTACAAGAAAGAACGTGCCTCAAGCCACGAGCCGATTTTTCTGCATGTTTAAAAATATTCTTCGCCATATCCTTCACATTTCCCTTGGCACTGGCAGGGCTCTCAGGACCACTCCCTTCTGTTGATCCCCCTTCTGCCTGAACCTTACCAGTTTGAAAGCCGGAAATGTTCTCGTCCATGACAAACTTCACAGCAATCATCCCCTTAGCATTCTCTGACCTAATGTTATCATGTGGAGACAGAATCTCCTCATCAACAGAACCTGAAAAACCCTCCCTTCTTTTACTCCGGTGGAATACTGAACCAATCTTGTGAAGGCCCTTCCTAACCGTTCTCATTCGATGCTTTTCTTCAGGATTATTATCAGGACTGCTGCTGTCATTGTTCAAGGATCCTGATACAGTTGAATTACCACTGCCAACTGAATCATTAGGCTCCCCATGAATTTCTGTATCAAGGCGCCGACTCTTCCCTTTCCTAGGCTCCCACCTTTGGGAAACTTCACTTCCTGGGTGATGAACCCAAACTCCTGTCTCTTTTTGCCCGTCGATGTCTATAGGCTCATAGTTATCTGCCAACTTCTCAGATTTTTCAGGTGGAACAGGTGAGAAGGAACTATTATCAGTAGTCTCATTTGCTTCAAAGGAGATTTTTCGTTCTTCAAAGTCCATTGTTTCCTGGTCACGTGTAGTAGTATCAACTCCCTGTACAGATAAAATTCAAAATTGAAATCGAACAAACAAACACCAACCACAGGTCAAAAAACTTAGGAGGAACTTGTTGTGCCCCACATACTATTTTCATTTTCTTTTGTATTCTGTTCACCAGAATGCTTCGCTTTATTAAATATCAGTAAGTACCAATATATTTGAGAGGGAAATTACCTTTCCATTATCTTCAAGAATAGTTATTGCCAAACGCAACCTCCCCATTTTCATGTTCTTAAGTGACAGCCACATATCATGTCTTTGCCCATCCCTAAATTCATTGATGTTCACGGTACAGTCCCTGAAAACAGCACAACATTCAATTATTCTCATGAATACGCCAGTTACAGAATAAGTGGCAGAAAATCATGGGAAACATATACAAAGAATTTAGATAGAAGGATAATCAATGATCAAACAAAGCAGTGGAAAAGAGATCAAACAAGATATGTAGAGAAATTTTTGTCTCATGAGAAATTGAAACATTCAATATTCCGAACTACAACTCAGTAAATCAATCTATATAAGATTGAAAAAATAGTCAGGGACACACAGATTCTGAAATTCTGGGACTGGTAGTCCCAGAAGCCAAGATATTGGGAATATGGGAATTGGGACAAATGTTTCTTTAACTGTCCCATGGTTGCAAGGATTTCATCAAATGTGGCACATGCAGGAATCATTGGTTCATTGTTATCAAGCGCAAAAAAAAATGAAGTCCATATCCCAGTATGTAACCACACATACTTGTTACAAGCACGTACCCAGTGATAATAAGATATACATAACTGTTACCATGTACTCCATGATAACAAGATTGATCACACTTCACTTCACTTCGTACCCCATTGCCCATGTACTCCATGATAACAAGATTGATATCATAAAAAAAAAAAAAAATATATATATATATATATATATATATGTCTTGCTAATGAGCACCCTAAGGACACTGGTTCAGCAGTATTTAATACACTATTAAGTGCTTTCATTTACTTCAGTAAACAAATATTAAATGATTATTATGTTTTCAATATAATGTATGTTTTCTAGGGGTATTTACGGGTTGGTTTGGGTCGGATTTGACTAAACCTGTTACCCAACCAGACCCAAGGCAATCATAAACGAGTTGAGTCGGGTTGGATTAATTGGATTTGAATAACTAAAAAATATTTTATATTTTGTAAAAAACAACTTTTTTTAGAATAATAGTTTGTTTTTGTCAAAAGTTAAGTATATAGTGACTAAATGTATTCAAAAAAGATCAAATTGTAATAACATTTGACTAATAAAATTAATGATTTCAATGTTAATATAAAATTTTTATTTTAGATAGAAATAAAGTATTGTATTAGTACAAGAAAACATAAATAAAACCAAGACAGAGATAAAAATAACAACTTATAAAGAAAAAAAATCATGGGTTATTTAATTTAATAAACTATGTGAGCTTAAAAATTAATGCATTTTGTATTTAATAATTAATTTATATAATAATAATAAATTTAATTATATGATTCAGGTCGGGTCGGGTTTAAAGTAGAACCCATTGCCTAACCCGTATATTATTCGGTCTTAATTGGATTGGATTGTGTTCGACCCAAACACTTAGAAGACCCAACCCAATATAATTGAGTCGGGTTGAATCATGGGTTGACCCAGACCCATGAACACCCTCATGTTTTCCTTTTCATTAAATATTTTTTCCTTTTGTTTTCTTAACCAATGTCTTAAGACAATTGTTATAATTAAATGTGCATGCACACACATACATATTTTACAAAATACGAAGTTTATAAAATGAAACAAACCCAAGGATATCATCATAGAAATGGTCCTTGTCACGAACTGCAATAACCAGCACGTTATCAGACTCCCATGTTATGATGGGAACTTTAAATTCCTCGTGCCATTTTGGAGTAAGTGTTTTCCTTTGTATCTTTGTCCTGAATCTGTATACACCCATTTGACCTTTCACATAAGGATCCGCTAATCCTGAAACATACTATAATTTGTCACGCACAAATAAAAATTGTAAGAAAAAGAAGCTCAAAAGAATCACAGGTAAGGGATAACCATTTAGATCAGATGGCTTCATCTCAGATGCTTCAATAACTTCCACTTTTGCATAAGCAACAGGCTCCTTCTCATTCACTTTGAACCAAGACTCTATAACATTAAGGTTCACAAATGGATAAGCATATAATAATACAACAAATATGTGGATTGCATATGCCATCATATATTTAGAGAGGGCTATCAAAATGTTCTTTCTTCACTAAAGATATGTGATGAGAGAAGATCAATAGCTAGAGTTTGATGGCAACCATAAATTTCTCCAAAAATTTCTGACAACCGAAACTCTCTCTATAATGAAACCATGAGTAATTCCACAACTCAACTGTTACATAAAAAGTTAATCCCCATGCCTACTTGGAGAAACTAAATCCATATGCATGAGGCTTGTTTTTAGCAAACTTTCTGAGTTCAAATAGGTTTTACATTTAAAAGATTTGGCAACACAGACGAGTAAAATCGACATTTCATACTTTATTTGAACAATAATTGATTGCCAGAAACTGGTGGCGTAAATATCCATGATATGTTGATGAGCACAATATCTAATTTTTATTCAAAAGAATCACCAAGACTACCAAGTAAATCGGTTATTGCAAAAGTCTATGAAAATCATGACATGTATTTACCTTGTTGTGGTGAAACAAATTTCTCAACATCAACAACCAGCATGTTGGGCTGCAAAAATTCCAAACATGCAAATATAGGAATATAATTAAAAAGGCTACAACAGTTTCTAACAGCAGAAACAACTAAAAGATGAAAATGTTTTCTAACACATTTGATATTTTTATCACATCATTTCAATACCCCAAGAAGCCAACATTAGTAAAATATACAAAAGTAGCAAGATGGGAATAAAACAGAGAACAAACTTCACCTCAACAAGGGTCTGTTCAAAAGCAATAGACAGCAGCTTATCCTGATAAAAAAAAAAGCATTTAGATAACACAAATTGCTTACAGCATGAGCAAATTACATAAAGCATTAAGAATGAACACAGATTTTGCCTAAAATCAAGGTATACTTACTAGCCACCCAGCAATGCCTGGAAGTTCAGTCACATCAAGCCCATGAGTAAACATAGGTTTGACAGTCATTTGAAAATATGGAGGTTCAACAAAGCATACACGCAAACGGCCAATAAAAGGCCATGTTGGGAGAAACTTCACCCCAACTAAGACCTATATAATAGACAAATAACATAATATTAATAATGATAATAACAAATTATTTAAAATTTTGTTTTATTCCCTTTTCTCTCTTAACTACCTGAGAAGCTATTCATAAAATCTGCATTTAGTTATATATGAAATTAGCTTTGAACTATACAAATATCTTAAATTCTTAATGAACTACTCACCAAGTCTTTCATCAAAACTGCTAACTAAGGAATGATAAAGGTGAAAGTAACTTGGAACAATGCAGGAGGGAAAGCAACTTAAAAAGTATAATTACAACCTTTATGTCAGACTTAAGAAGGATGGTGGGATATTTAATTGAGTATAACAAAAAATTGGGGCATGTTTGGTTTGAAAAAACATTTTCAGTTTTTTTTAGTCTTCACAAATAAGTGAAAAAAAATCTGCTTTCAGTTTTCACTTTGTTTCCTATATAGAAATATTTGAAGAAACATTTTTCATTTTTGTATTCACAAATAAGTATAAAAAAAAATCTGTTTTCACTTTGTCTCCTATCTACAAATATTTGAACAGGATAAATCTTTGAAAACAACAACAAAGTGAAAATAAAAGTGGCATTTTTATAATTACATTAAAAAAATAGAAAATGAAAACAAGAAACATGCTGCTCTCAGACCAAACATGTAAACTTTCTCCATCATCCTGTTAGTTTAATGTTAACTAACAGGATGCTGCAAGACCATCCCACTCAATACACATCTCTTGCTTCAAATAAAAGATAATTTCTAAGAATCAAACTACATGAGAGAATATTATCTGTTTCCCTTAAAAAAACTGGCACATGCACAACCCTGAATCCAAGCTTGTATCCATGAACTTATAATAAATAAATAATAAGAAAAAGAATGTTAATATTCAACAAATGTGTCACTATGAAATCAAAATTCCATTGTCATACCTTCCCTTCAACATGCATTCCCGTGATGTGCAGTTTTGCCCACATTCCAAAGCCCAATCTTTTTCTTAGTTTCACAGCAAGTATTGCACTCATATCATCAGCTGTGAGAAAATTCATTCCTAACTCCAGAACCTACATGAATCACACATTAATATCTAAATCAACCTGAACAAAATTTCATTCACAGATGCAGAACAAAACATTCCCTTGGTATGCTGCTTTGAAAAATTTTCACATACCAAGTGATCATCATCACTCTGGCGAAGAACCCTAACTTCAGTGATCAAAGGTGGGTTTCTTCCCATGTATAGGTGCTGAACGACAGCTTCTTTCTGCAAATATAGTACATGGATGTCAATATCTTATCATACCAGAAGTTGAAGTGAAAATTTTATATTCACACAAACATAAATAAAACATATAATGGACCAAAACAGGGAAAAACTGAATCTTTCTTGATCAAAATTGCATAAAGAATATGAAATTCATATCAAATAATTAAGAAAAAGGTTGAAATTCATATTGTTTGATCAAAGCACAATCAAAGACAAATAACCGAACAGCACGAATCATACAGCAGTCCAAGGTTTGTACTTCTCTAAGAACCACGGTATGATAGGGAATAATATCTTCTGAGAGACAATGTTTTCCATACATATTGGCCATATGTTTTCAACTGCATGGTTCAACCACCGGACTGTTTCAGAATCTGAAAGCACCTGAAGCACAATAAAAGACATGATATGCAAGTTATATCAGTAAATCATCATAGCACAATCCTTGGCGATTAGAATACGACATCTCAAAGTTTAAACTTGCAATGATAAAATAAAAGATACTAAAAGAACTGAATATTAACTTTAAAAAAAAAACATATAAAATATATATTAATACATTAATTTCCTACTGGGGAGTATTGTTTCTTATTCTCTTAGTTTCAGTCATTTCATCCTTTTAAGTAAGTCATAATTTTATTTTCAACATCAAATGAAAAACATTGTTTTCAAAGAACAAAAGAAAAGAATCTTGGACTATCATTCAAGAGACAGAACCTTATTTATAAGTAATATTGTACTAATCCATTCAAAACGCTTCTGTATTTGTCTCTTCTCTCAGGGTCCGCTTCTTTTTCAAGTTAAGGGAATGGTTTAACTTCAAAGAGGAATTTATTCTTTAGCAGTTTCTCTTTCATTGACCCCAGTTCAGTTCATTTACTTTTAAAACTTATTAAGTTACTATTTTCCCCTCAAAATCAAATAACCACACTAAAACCAAGAGAACTACCCTTCTTTGATTAGCTTGCTTCCTCTCCTCAAACTGCAACTTCTTCCGCAACCTCGTGACATAACGTTCATGAACCTTCCCAAGGGAAAAATAAAAAAGATCAAAGTCAGAAACACAATAATATTCCACATCCTTTTTTCTCTACCCTTTGAACAAAAACAACAAAAAAGACAACTCACAACACGATTCCATTACCAATCCCCCCCCTATTTTTTCTTTCTTTTCCACATCACCAACTATTCAATCAAAAAAGCAAAAAATAAAGATAAAAGGCAAAACAAAAAAAAAAAAAAAAAGCAAATAAACAAATAAAGAATATCCAAAAGTTGCCAAAACTCCAACCATGATCCTCACCAGAAAAAGATAGATCAAAGCCACAAAATAAGCAACCGTGTGACACCAGTTGAATGCAGAGAGAATCCATAGCCCAATAAGCACGATCCCCGCATGATGCAAGATTGAAACTTCCATAAAATCCATCCCCTTCAAACCCCAAAAAGAGTATAAAAAAAAAGAATCTTCAAAACCACCCCTTAACTGAAATCAGCACTCCTTACACCAAAATTGCAAGCTTTATAGAAACCCATTGATCCAAATCCAATCCTGAACCTGATTACACGCGAAATGCATGCCCACAAAGGAACCCCAAAATCTCTTGTATTAAAGAAACTGAATCCGGGGCCCCCAAAAGGGTATTGTAAATAATTGAATATTCAAATCCAGAAGCAGATACGCTACTGTTGTGACAACAACTTGGAAGAACACGAATCTGGATCAAAATTACGAAGAAATTCAATATTAAAAAAAAATGGTTATAGAAAGTGGAGAAGGTAAAGTTTGAATTAGTGTGTCCTAATGGTGGGTTCAAGGGGGATTGAATTGAAAACGCTTTGAATATTTTATTGTATATAAAAGCAGTGAAACGGTGCCGTAATGAGGAAGTAACGCGGCCAAGAGAAAGATTGAGTAGTAACCACAAAAGAACAGAAGGTAACGCCTAAAAAGGAACCGCTTCTTCGGTAGTTGTATGATGCAAAGAACAGAGGCATTGATTATTGTAAGCTTTGTAACTGGATTGTAATACACAAAATATAATAATCATTTATTATTTATTGAATTTTTTTCCTTTATATTTTCGTCGTATTAATACAAAATAACTGTGTTAAAAATGATGACTAATCTTCATCAATTATCAAAGACATGAAGCTCGCCCATAATGTGAGAATTTTTCTTACGATACTTCTTTTTCTATCATATTACAATTGCTAAAATATCTACCTGAAAATAAAACTTCGAATGAATGTTGAAAAATCTGATTTTGAATTTCCTTTAAATAATACTCCATAATATTAGTACTACTTGTTGAATATAAAAATAATTTAATAAATTATAAATTGATATGTAAAGAGACTTTGTATTCAATTACAAATAATAACAATTATCTTAGAGGGACTTTTGATAACAAAAAGAAGAACTTTGTCTAAAATTCATGATCCATCAGCATCATAAATTATATAAATTATGGTTTTTGTGAATGACTAAAATATATTTTGTTAGTCATATATATTTACATAAAAAAATTTGGAAAATAAAAGAGTAGCGAGTTATATGTTATAAAAAAAAGTTGAGACAGTCCATGGATTAAAAAAGATCAAGTATCAAGTATCAATAATAGATGGGAATTAATTGGTTCTCATGGCAGATTCTTTGAAATATCAAATGATATAGTAGGTCCATCATTGAGTATGAAAGTTTGTCAAGTCCAATTAATACAGTTAACAATTATTAATTTTAGTTAGACTCATTATTTAATAAATTTATCTGTCGGTTTGATTTAGATGTGAGATTGATTAAAATTAGTGATTACCAACAAATTTTAGTTAATCACAAAAAATAATTTAGAAAAAATGTAAAAAAAAAAATTTAACATTTTTCAAATTTTGATAATTTATTACATCACTAAATCCAATAAAAATAACGTAATATGTTTATCACTGTAAAACTTTTTTTAACTCATAAAATTAGATTTTTATCTCCTAATGAGAATAAATTTGTGTAAAATATAACTAAAAAATAAATTTGTGTATAAAGAATATAAAAGGGATATACAGTGAAATCAAAAAATAAAATAAAGGGATATGCAATTACTCTTCGTCTACAAAGTTTGAACGTAGGTTGGCTAACACGTATCAACAAATACTGCTCCAAATACAACGAGTCGGCATTTGGTGTTTTTCTTTTATTTTTGACTGTAACGTCGGCACCGGGTTTTGATTGAGATTTGAGAGTGAGCTTCCAAAAAAGGTGCAACCAATTCCTTTCAATGATATTTACTAATTTATTTTTTAAAAAAAAGTATTTATTTAAATCAAATATTTTTACATCATTTATTAAACTAAATGATAAATATTGAACGTCTCTATATTTTTATTTTAAACTATAATAGCAATCATTAATTTAAATATTTTAAACTATAAATATTAAATTATATATGCACGTAATTTTTTTTAACCAAGATATCTTTTTATTAAAAGTCAAAAATTAATTTTTTTTAGATATGCACATGTATTTCTAACAAATATTTTATAGATAAGACTATCTAACAATTAACATTATGTTAGTTATAAGCACATAAAGTTTTGATACTCAAACACCAATATCTAGGAATGCGAATGAGACGTGATTTTGGTATTGACATTTGTTTCAAGTGGGTGGGGTAAAGATGGCTCCACGGCGTAAAAGTCACACTCAGACCACGTAGCTGATCTAAGATCTTTGGCCAATCACTAATGAGTATCACATGACATTGGAAATACTTTCATAGATACCATTCAGGATTCATTCCACTCGTTTTGGATTTGGAACAGAGTTAAAAACACATAGAGATGCAATAAAAGTAACAAAAATAAACAAAAGTATATAAAAAAAACATGTTATTTAGATTGATAAAAAAAAGTAAATATTGTTTTAAGAAATTAGAATAAGTGTTTGAGTTCATTTATGTTATCACCATAAGTGATAAAAAATAACAGACAAAAAGTATATGTACTGTAAAGTTTTTTTTTTTTTACAATGTCATCCGTTACATACTTGTACAAAATAACAAGTTTATTAAGTTTTATAATAATCCCTCTCAAAAGTTACATTAAATCTAATTTTTTATCACAAAAAAGTTAATTTCTAATTGATTGTCAAGGTAATATATATATATATATATATATATATATATATATATATATATATTAAAGGGACATTTAGTACAAGAAAAAAATAGTTTTCCAAGAATTTAAAATTAATAATGTTTGTTTCTCATATCTAAATTTTTATTCGAAAATAATATTCTTGAAAAACATTATTTTCCACCTTCAGGTTTTTACTTGTACTCATTTTCCGCAAAATTATTCTCATGGAAGAAAGTAGGAAACTTTCTTGAGTTGGAAAATAATTATTACATTAAAAATATTGGGTTACTCTTATTATATAATATATCATTTATTATGATAAATAATTACATTTTTTTGAGAAAGTTTTATTAAAACTAAATATAAAAATATTTTATTACCAAGAAATATATATGAATATTTTTAAGAATGTTTATTATCATCCAAATAGATTTATCCATTCTTAAACATTTAAAAAATCTTCAATCAAACACACTCTAACAATATATGTCTATTAAAATCTTAATAAGCTTTTAGATTGTGATTCAATCTTTATTTATTTATCATGCATTATAATTGACACAATCAATCAATCAATCACAGATGACAAAATGTGAGTTACCCTAGTCGGTTTGGTCCATCAGTCACCGACTTGTTAAAAATAGGATGACGTAAGCTAATCTATTTTTGAAATATGAATTACAAAAATCTAATTTTTCTTGTTTAAGGAATTAGTCTCTGAAAAAAAATGATCAAAAAGCCCCTAAAAAATGAAAGAAAAATCATAATTAAAGATTAACTTCTAACTTAAAATATTGAATCTTAAACACAATTTTTTTTCGTAACTAAATAAAATAGAAATTCAAAATCTTACACTATTTTTGCTAATTTTATCTTTAAAAAAAAATATTAGTTTAACGGTGCAATACGCTCCGTCTTGTTAAAAGCATTTTTTCTTACGGCGAAAAATGAGATTGGTCCAAACAAGTTGGCATATTAATAATATTGTCCCAACCTGCCTAAAAAAATGAATTAAATAGACTAACGAAATCAAATTCATAAAATCAATAGAGCCAAATATATTGACTTCTGAAGAGTAAAGTGTCATCTTGAACACAATTAACCGAAAAAGAAAAAGAATTTAATCCCTTGCATTCAAAAGGGACACAGGGGAACCGTGGCTGGATCGTGGTATATTGGTGGATGGGTTGTCGATCTCATTTTTTGGTACCATAGGGAGATAAGCATCTTCTCTTGCCATGAATAATATTTTAATTATAATGGTAGTAATAGTCAACATTGAAAATGACCAGTGGGCCTGCCCAATTAATGTTTAAATAGTTATGATAATGAAATAAAGTATCCTTCATCTTCGTTAATTTAACTTTTACATTAAAAAGTTAAAGCACACAATAAAATTTAATAATTCATTAAATTTCTTATTGGAATTTTAAAAGTATATAAAAGAAAAAATATTTTTATTAAAATGTGTAAAATTGCGTGGTTAAGTCTTGTAGTAATAGTTATCCCCATTTCATTTTATATTAAATAAATTAGGGGTGGGAATATGCATCAATTAAGGTCGGTTGTAGGGCATTGAGATTCTCTAAAGTTATTGATTAATTATGGTATTGGTAGCTCATCACACAACAGGATGATGCAACACTATTAGACTGGTCACTCACAAGTATATTCTGATCTTCAAGTTATTGGGAATTTTGTAGAGTAGTAATAACTAACATTAAATGATGTGTACTAACTTGGAGGCCTTCAAATTAACATCATAGAAATTACAGATAATGCATATTGGTCTTTTCTAGATTATAATATCCTTTTGAAAACTTGATTTGCTTACACAACGCCAGCGCTTTTGATAATTTCTTAATGGATAAGGTATATAATTGCTGGATCACACGGGTATATACATATGGAATACGATAAGAACGTACGTGATAGTTTGGCGTAGTCGTTTGGAAAAGAAACACGTAGTCACGTACTTATGATGTAGAACTAAATTAACCAATTAATAGTGATACTAGTAGATTTTTTATATATTCATATTAGCACGAATTGGAAGAATTTTATTTTTTTTTCATTTAAAACTACACAAGCCAGTTTATGATTATTGGATCAATTGTTTAATATCCGTATTGATAGGAGGAATACATCATTGAGAAACTAATAATTTCGGGAACAATTAATTCTTCAAATCTATAATTCTCGTGTTGACTTCACATGGTTTGTTTAAACTCGAAGACGCTAGCTATTTTATATACCTATTTGCTTCCCATTAATTATGGTTTGCCAAATAAAACATTTTTAATTTACTTTGATACCTTCATGATGTCGGCCATGCATGTTAACATAACATTACCACGTTACACTTGTCACGTTTTGTGGTGTTCTCAGATAGAACTTTCATTATGACACGTATGGGTTGAATATTCAAAACGTTACTGATAATAAAGATGAAAACCAGCCAACTCGATCGGATGATCGATTGCATCAATGTTACACCACGCGTCATCAATATATAGAGAATAAGAATGTAAATAGTGTGAAAAGATTAAAAAAAAATTCAAATTTAGCACTCAAATGCGTAAAAAGTGTGGCACATTGATCCTACCCTTAAATTTGTAAGATAAATTTAATCATTAAATTATAGTGTTCAATGATCAATTTGACATTAAGTCATAAAATTTATGAACTAATTTATTGTTAAATTATTCTCATGATTAATCTATTACATTTTTTATATATTTAGAAATTAAATTTAAATTTTTTTATCTTTTAAGATCAATTTATTATGACCTCACACTTTAAATGACCAAAATGAGTATTCACCAAAAAGAAGAATGAAAATAACATCTCAAACGAAACAATTACTTGAAAATTTATTAAAACCTCACATAATCATTAAATTTATAAAAGATTCACTAAATAAAATTTAATTATTATCTTTGATATTTGTTATAAGGTTTAAATTAAAAGTGTAATCTTAAAAAATAAAGTGTAACTTAATAATTTTTATAGTTCAAATTAATTATTATCTTTAATCCAGAATACAATTTTGGATTACTCAATCCAAAAGCATGAAATCATAATTCTGGAATCCCAAATCCATAAGCTAAAAAAGTGTAACTTACCAATTAGCCAATTCGAATTACATTGGTTGTTGTTGCCTGAGTTAACATGGTTGGAGCAACAAAGGTGGAGGAGGTTGTGCGGCAACGCAAGGAAAAGGAGGTGCGATGGAGTGGAAGATAGAAAGAGAAACATGGAGAGAAGAAGAGGGTGAGCAAGGATAGAAGGGGAAAGCCCAAGTTGGAGATATTAAAAATTTGAGGGTGCAAGAAGCAAAACTTGGTGAGTGAAGCAAAGGCCCATGGTTTTATGTTTCTTCGGGCTTTAGTATAAATAAATGGACATTTGGATGAAAATTATCGGACTTTAGTTTTCAAATTTCAATCATTACCCAATCAAAAATGCTAGCTACACTTTTTTTGAATTTTTCTTTCTAACACACTTAATAATTATTAGTTAAATTTTTTAAAAACTATCAATTTTGGTGGGTCTTATATCTCTTATCTCTTCTAATTTAGATGTAAGGCCCATCAAAATTGATAATAATGTCCAATAAATTTCAATCAATTAATGAGCAAGTATTAAAAAAAGTGTTAAACAGAGAGTTATTAACATTTCTCTTTTCCAATTATACTCCTCACTTCGACCTTTGAGACAACATCTAATTGTCATGCAGGTGCGTTTGTCACTTTGTTGAGCTTGATAAATTTTAGGCTCAAATAATTTTTTTTATCACTGTAATTAAGTTTTATTTTTTTTATTTTCATCCTTGAAAAATAATCATTTTAGTCATTATAAAATGTTTTTATTTTATTTTTCATTCCTAAAGCGCTTTGAACAATAAAAAAATACTTTAAATAATAAAAAAATGTCATGCAAATCACTTTAAGAACGAAAAATAAAACAAATATAATTTACAGGAACTAAAGTAATTTTTTTTGTAGGAACAAAAAACAAAAAATACTAGATTATAGGGTCGAAAAGTATATTTAAACCTAAATTTTAATATCTAGTTATCTAATCTGCTATTGTTTTCTTGAACAAAAGAAATTTTATTTGATTTAATTTATTTTTTCACGATGGACAATACCGTGTTCAACATTTAGAAATTTGGTTTTTTTAGAGAATAACTAATTCAAATAATTGATTCCTTATCTGTATAGAAGAAGCACTTAAAAATAAAATTTTCCCCAAAAATAGTCAGGAATTGATTCAAGTTAAGAAGTGGCTATTTGTAAAATAAATAAAATAAAGCAATTTTTTTTACAAAAAACAAATAAAAGAAAAAAAAACTTTACGGGCGGCTTCAATTTTGGGCCAGCTCAATATTTTCATGACAGTTGCTATTTACATTCATCCTTGTTATTTATACCCTATCCATTTTCCTTTTTTTTTCTTTTGATTATTTTTTTAACCAAACTATCCCCAGTCAATACACTCCCCTCACCTCTTTCTTCGCCCTAAATAATTTTATTTTGAGAAAAACACTCCCCCGTCCTTCTTCCTACGAGTCAGTTTTCAAAATTCCAAGTCTATAATAAAAAAATGATAATCTACTATCTCTTTATGCATTTTTTGCCCAAACGAGATTTATTAGCACTGAATCGTTCTAACATGTAATGTAAAATGTTCAACATTAATCCAGGAAGGAGGAATATCTTGATGGAATATTCTTAGGTTTGCATGAAATGGAACTCTAGTAGTGTACCTACAAGGATTCCAACACTTAACTTAATGTTTGCCTGAAGAAGAAAAAATGTAAAAGTTAGATTGAGAGGGACAAAGAGAAACCTATGGAAAGAGTATATACTTAGGCCTATATGGCCTATTTATACCATTCTCCTTTAACCTATGATTGTACTTCTTATGTGACGAGTTGTGGAGAATGTCTCTGTTGTAACAATAGTTTATGGCAAATAAAAAAAAAATTATTGGCTGAGTTGCGGACAATGTCACTTTCTTTAAGACGTTTCGTGGCACTGCCAAAAATTGTGAAGCAGACTATCAACCACGACGTTCCCAGGATAAAACAGTCCAGATCACTGTATAAGATTCTCACTGCACTTAGGGAACCTTTTTCTAGAATTACACCCTCTTGTATGACTTGAAAAGTCACTCTAAAGCCACCCGAAAATATGACTTAAAAAGTCACTCTTATAGCCAACCGAAAAATATGACTTGAAAAGTCACTATTATAGCCAACCGAAAATACGACTTAAAAAGTCACTCTTATAGCCAACAAAAAATATGACTTTAAAAAGTCACTCTTATAGCCAACCGAAATTTTAGAGCGACAGAAAAAAAGAGGGAGAAGTTTGCCGGAAATGCATCGGCTGAAAATATGGGAGGGAGAAAGAAAAGTTGAGGAAATGCTTCTCAACTGGGGCAAGGAAAAATGAAGAAATGAACTCTCTATATATAGGGAGTGAAACACTATTCAAGTGTTTATCTTGAGCGATGTGAGACTTGAAGCTTTTTTTTTTTCAAACTTTCATCCTTTGTTCTAATAGTCTTTGAGTTAGTGTGCATGTGTTTTATATGAATAACACATTCTAAAGCACGTTGAACATAATTTTTGTGAGCTGAAACTTTGGTGTTGAACGTGAACGTCAAATCAAACATCATGGTAATCCTTGTGAAATTTGTTGTCTCTAACAAACTGAGGTTTTTCTTAGTGTTCCATAATTGTATTGAGCTTGATTTGTAACCAGAGGATTCTCAATGTTAGTGCATTGGTTACAAGGAGAGGGAGAAGTAAAGGGAAGAGACCTTGATTTCTAGGACAAGGGACCTCCTTACTACACCAAGTATTCTTACTCAAATTCATCTATGCTGATTCATTTATTTACTCATGGTTATATAGATAATAACAAGCTTCTGTGATCCTAACAGAATTGATTCTCCACTAATAACAGACTTCATGCTTCACTAATATTACTAACAACTTCTAATAGAATTTGGCATTATCTTGAAACAGCACTATTGTTATTCCATCCTACAGAGGCTACACAAAAATCATCAAGATATGAAGGTCTGTTAGTGCTCATCTTGGGCCTGCTGTCATGGGCTTTTGCTGCAACTTCTTCTTAGAGTGTTGCTAGGTGCACCCAACATTCTAAAAAAATGGCAAAATTGCCCTTGATTGGTTTTTCTCTTACGGATCAAGTTGATCCAACTTCCGGATCAACTTGATCCGTAAGAGGAAAAATACAAATTTTGTTAATTACACAATCTATTAAAATGCTGGGTGCACCTAGCAACACTCTTACTCTTCTTCGTATCATGCTTATCATTCTGTCTGTGACCATAGGCGTAATTCCCTAAAAGAGGATATATCTATATATAATCATAATTTATGCTAATTATGATTGAATTAGATTCAGTTTTCGGATATATCATCTTTTAGGGAATTATGATTGGTTGATTAGCATGAATTATGATTATATATAGATATATCCTCTTTTAGGAAATTATGATTGATTAGCATGATTGATTGATTAGAATGAATTATGATTATATATAGATATATCATCTTTTAGGAAATTATGATTGATTAGCATGATTTATGATTATGATTGATTGATTAACAAAATAAATATCTTTAAATATCTTGTATAATTAACAAAATTTTTATTTTTCCTCTTACGGATCAAGTTGATCCGAAGGTTACGGATCAAGTTGATCCGGAAGTTACGGATCAAGTTGATCCGAAAGAGACTTCCGGATCAACTTGATCCGTAAGAGAAAAACCAAGTAAAGATAATTTTATCATTTTATTAAAATGCTGGGTGCACCTAGCAACACTCTTACTCTTCTTCGTATCATTCTTATCATTCTGTTTGTGACCATAGGCGTAAATCTTAAAAAAAAAAACTATGGAAAATAGGTTGCATATGTAACTTTGATATCCTTTTTTATAGTATATTATTTTTATTATTAATTTATTATTTATTATTAGTGTCAGAGTTGGTGTGCACTGTGCTTAATCAGTCCCTTATTTCACGTCAATTATTTTCTTACAATGAAAGATAATATAATACATATGATAAAAACAGAATTAATATTCTTTCGTTCAAGATCAATGTTTTAAAACTGGTTTGGGTTGGCTAGTTGGACTGGTTTGGCTAGAAATTAAAATTAAAACCACAGCCAGTCCAACAAGTTAATTGGATTGTTGTTTATGCAATTGACTTAGTTATACTCGGTTAACTCTGTTTTGAATAGGTGAAATTTGGAATCTCACAAATGTTATAATTTTATTTTTTAAAAGAGCAATTTATTGCTTTAGTAAAACTAAAAGTATTTTTTTTAAAAGGCAAAACAAAAAGCCATTCAATGTGGGGAAATGCTTTTTAGGTGGCTTGAGAAAATGCAAATTATGTGAGCTGGATAGTTCATGATGCTTAGTTTAGTAGATTTAGTTGTCGTTGGTTTTCATCTTTTTTGTTTAACTTCCACAACAGCCAACAGGTCTGGTTTATTGCTTTTTATTTTAGATAATTGTTTTTTTTAATGTAACTCCCGCAACATGCACGATACTTGATTTGATTTTTTTAGATTTTTTTTAAATGGTTTAAAAAAAGAAATAAAGGGTTATACAAGTATACAAAATTTCAGTCATTGAATAAGAATTCACAATGATAAATTTATTAATTTTTAAAATTAAAGTAATTTAAATAATAATTTATGATTAGATAACAGTGTTAATCTGTAATTGTCAGTGCATAAACATTAAATTCTTACGAAATAATTAAATTTTAGGTTTTTAATTTTTTTTTTCAAAAGCGACCAACCCATTTAACTTGCAGGATGATGTTGTCTCGCTCGCTAAAGTAGAATTCATTTAAATTGTACGGATTTAAATAGGTGAATCCACCAATATTCTAGTTCTATCAATGGTTGCACCCAAAAATTGAGGTAAGCAATGACTTCTTAATTAGGTTTTCTTTTATGATCACATTTTTTTTTTCATCCAAAAAGTTTGGATTCAACACCTTGCTTAAAAGGATCAAATATAATACCAATCAAAACAACTACTTGTGTGTAAAAAAAAAACTAGTTGATATTTAAATTGAAATATTTTTTTTATTTTAATTATATTTTTTATATTTAAAAAAATTGATTTGTAATAATTCTGTCTTATATAATTTTAAAAACTTTGATTTTGATCTCTACAGTTGCCAAGTGGAATGCATAATTGCCGCTGGGGTAATATGCATCAACCCTGAATCCGGGGACTGGAGTGAAAAACACAATGTTAGAACAAAACAACGGCACAGCAATATAATATATGGCAGCACCAAATGCCAATAGCTACAAAACTGTATGCATCCAACGTGACATCCACACTCAACTCAAAAACCAATTCCAATAATGGCGACCTTATCTATGTCATCTTGATCGTAATCCCCGTCATCAAACTCTTTCTTTATTCTACGATTCACAATCAAAACCCAACAACTTCAACTCTCCAATCTCTATCCTCAATTCAACCCTTTTGGTGGCAACTTCTATTTATGCTACAAAAAATGCTGCGATTGCACTTCACCACCGCACTCTCTCACTTTGCTTCCAAGGCCTCACCTTTTCCTCTCACACCCGTTTCCGTTACCGTTTCCAGAGCTATTGTTTGCAACAACCCCACCAGGTTCAGATCGCAAATGGGTTCTTTCTCCACTTCCTCTTCCTCTTCCTCCAAACTCTTGTTCCGCCAGCTTTTTGAGAAGGAATCTTCCACCTACACTTACCTTCTCGCTGATGCCTCGCACCCAGAAAAACCTGCACTTGTAAGATTCTATGGATTTTGCTTTTTATGTTGGGGAAGTTGTGTGAAGGGAAATAAAAATTATATTTTGGAGTGTATGATTGATACTAGTGTGTTTGGATTAGCTTCATGGTGAGAATTGAAAATTAAATTTTTAAGTGTGGGATTGGATGTTTGTGGTTTTTTTTTTTTTATGTGGGTGGGAGGCTTTTAGTGGATTGGATAATGGGTTTTTCATTTGAGTTTAATTTCCATACACTGGTTTTTACACTCTCAATCAATCAGATATCATGGTAAATTTGACTTTTAAGTAGTTTTTATAGAACTTAATAAATTTATCTCATATGATATGGTGATTTCTGATTGAATGACAATTTAAATAGCCTATTTTTCTCTTTATAATTTTTGTTGTTTTTGTGATTAATGGATTTTTTTTTTATTGAAATTTCAGCTGATTGACCCAGTTGATAGGACAGTAGACAGGGACTTGTCGATCATTGAGCAACTGGGGTTGAAGCTTGTGTATGCCATGAACACACATGTGCATGCGGATCATGTCACTGGGACTGGCCTTATCAAGGTTTGTACGTGCTGAATTGTTACTTCCTTCCTTCTTATCCTTGGTTCCTTCAGTTTGTAAATGCTTGTGGAAATGTTTTCTATAGAGTGGGGTGAGAAACGGTGTACCCTACTTAATTTAATGTGAGGCAGGTTGTGAAGTGTGATGTTGACCCTCTAAATTTTTTAAGGGTAGATAAATACACCCTTCAGTTTATTTTAGAGAATGCTTTTCCAATATTTGTGATTACTTTGCAGTGGGGGTAACTTGGTATATTTTTTGTTTTCCACTTATTTTGTACAGAGCAAAGTTCCTTCTGTAAAATCTGTTATTTCAAAAGCAAGTGGTGCAACGGCAGATCTTTATGTGGAGCCAGGTGATAAGGTCCAAATTGGTGATCTTTTTCTAGAGGTAATTCTGCAGCTGCTTGCCTAGTAATAGATAGAAAACTGGAAAAATTGAATTGTTGTTGATTGCTTCTGATATGAAGATATATATACGGCAACATGTAATAGAATATTGTTACATAGGAAGACAGATAAGATAAGATAAAACACATTCTTAGCTAACAGATAAAAGTCCTAAGAATTCAAAAGTCAAAAGAAAGATAATGCTGTCTTCAGTTCCAGATAATTTCTGATTTGATAAACTCATTCCTTAACTGTAATATGTTTAATCAGTGTTATAAATTGCTTTTTGACTGGAATTGTTTCCTAATGAAAGGGATGGTTCTATATATTCTGCTTGAACTGTCTATTTCTTTGTATTGTTTGATAAATGAATGCCGAGTCTACTGGTATTTCTAATAAGAACTCTGATTTGTCAAGTTGATGGATATGTCTATAGTTGCAGCTTAATCTTAAACAAAATTGTGCCAGTGTTGAAAGCTGGCTTGTTATGCCAGTAATCTTGTGCAGAGAAATAAGAGGCCACTTGAGATGATTTCATACTATTTTTGCCATAGAGGAAATACAGACATGTATTTTTTTTAAATGGTCCTTGACGCCTCATATACCTGGGATATTGTGATCCAGGCAAAGAACCAGTACTCCCTCATTCAGGGTTCCTCTGTTTCAATTATCAAGGATGTTTTCTCTTTACATTTATTTGTGAAATGGATCTTATTTTCTGTTGTGCATGGGTGCGGAGGGCTCATTAAATGTTTTATTGTATCATCTACTCTGTATTCTGTAATATATATTATTGCCTTTAACGTGGCAGGTTCGTGCAACTCCTGGTCATACCAAAGGTTGTGTTACCTATGTTACTGGAGATGCACCTGATCAACCTCAACCTAGGATGGCATTCACTGGAGATACCCTATTAATACGGGGATGTGGTAGGACAGATTTTCAGGTATATACTGTTTTCCCATTTTCTTTGGTTAAGCTTTTCAAGATTGTTCAAAGTTGTATCTGAACAAATGATGTTACATCAATTTTATTGAATGACATTGTGCTTAGGTTTTGGTCTTACCAGCTATTTTCCAATATCATCTCAAATTTATTCATTGGTACCTAATTGGCTAATTCCATTAATTATTATGCAGGGTGGGAGTTCAGAGCAGCTTTACAAATCAATCCATTCACAGGCATGACCTTGACTGTGTATTATGTTAAACTAAGAAGTAAAAGAGACAAGATGTTTCTGGTTTATTAAATTTGGGTATTAATACTAAATCACTCGCATCTTCTTTGGAAACAGATTTTAACACTGCCCAAGAGTACGTTAATCTATCCAGCTCATGACTACAAAGGATTCACTGTAAGGACACCCTTAAGCTTTTTCTTGCCAGATTTGTTGGGTGTTGCTTATACAAATTACTGATTTTAGGTGAGCACTGTTGGAGAGGAGCTGCAAAACAATCCACGCATAACAAAGGATGAGGTAATGTTGGATGATATCCATATTTATATGAAAGTTAAAGTGGTTAATCATGAGAAAAGACTCTTTTGGATATCCTAATGGAAGATTATACATGTGATTGTGATTTAGAATGCTTAAAACAGAAACAAATTTACAGCACAGCTGCTGCCATAGTCAGTAATATCTAAGCTCTTGACAAATATAATAGAGAAAAAAAAATCATATCTGAATTGGTAGATAGAACTCAGTCCTATCATGTGCAAATTTGTATATAGTATACTTGTAGATCATATCTAATTGACAATTTCTCAGCATTATTTAGAGAATGATGGGCATAGTATTCCATTTGTGTATCCTTCATTCAGCTATCTGCTTGGAGATGCTATTTGGTTAAATATGTTCATGAAACGTGAAGGCAACTTTCTTTTCTTTTATTCCAGCAATGAGATTTTTAAAGTAGTCCTTTTAATTGTGATGAGAAAATTTGGATTTACAACATCTAGCTAAAAGAAATTTTAACTTGTGTAAGTTACATTTTTATTCTACTGCTGGTTAGCCCCTACTCGTGTAGTAGTATCTCACAATTGAAAATATTTGTCCCTTCTTTTCCAGGAAACTTTCAAGAACATCATGGGAAGTAAGTGCTAACAAATTTTATAAAAGCTAAGTCAAATTTGTTTTTTTATATGCATTGTAAGTGCTAATGGAACGTTTGATTTGTGCAACAGATCTTAACCTGTCATATCCTAAAATGATTGACATAGCTGTCCCAGCTAATATGGTTTGCGGAATCCAATCCAATCCAAAGCAAGCTGAGGCTTCATAAGCCTTATCTGAGAGTCACACACTGATGTTATTTGACACAAAGACCTTGCAAGCAAAAGGGGGAAAAATTGTTATAGCCCTTTGAATTGAAGAGAAAAATGGAAATTGTAAATAAATAAAATGGTATTTGTGTTGTGGCCCAATATAATTAGAATTAGGTTCCAGTGATTATGCTGTGTTTCTGTTGTATCTGATTGTTTATGTTAAAACTTCCTAATCCTATACTTCAAAGCCAAATTTTCAGAAATAACCGGTGAAAATCATAGTTTTTCTTGCTGTCGATTTTAGCAGTGAAACATAACCAAAACAGAAAAGCTGTCATCGATTTCGTTCAATATTGTTTTACTGAGTATCATTTATGCATTTAGAGAAAACAGAGAGATTTAATTGGCTAAAATAGAATTTTGGTTCTTAATTTATATTTTAGATTTTAGTTTGGTCTCTCAAGTATAAAACATTTCACTTTGGTCCCTTAAAAGTTGATCTGTTAAGACAAAATTAGTCATTTTGTCAATTTATTACATTAATTTGATTGACTTAGTGACACATGACAAAGAATAAGAGATGTTAGATTATTCTAAATTGATGTCATTAGTGTTAAAAATTGACGAAATGATGAATTTGATTTGAGAGACTATAAGAAACTGAAATAAAACTTTTTAAAACTTAAAAGTACTAATATCTAAAATGTAGAAAAGAGACTAAAATTTTAATTTAGCTTTTTAATATCTAATATAATTGGAGAATTAAACTCACTCAGATGAGAAATATGGACACTAAAATTGGACAAAATAATAATTAAGATATCAAATGTACATTTAAGTTAAATATATATTAGGTAAAATAAATAAATCAACTCATGCAAATGATTTTTTTTTGTTCTTAAAAGTGTAAAAATATGATAATTATGTCTTGTTAAATTGTGAGGTAATTTTTTCATTAAACTATCATTTCAAAGATCAATTTAACATTTAATCATAAAGTTTAAAGATAATTTAATACTAAATTACATGAGAAGATATAATTATTATACCTTTTGCATATTTGAAAACCTAATCAAATTTTTTGTTTTTTTCAGAACTAAATTTCACCCTATTACACTTTAAGGAAAAAGTGTCATTTAGCCAAATCAACTGGTATAAACTTCTAGTCTTTATATTATTCACTGTTTGCAATGACGATATGAGAATCGTTATCGTTTGTTATCATGATTTCCATATTGTGGCTTAAGAAATGGAATTTGAAATTCCGTGGTTTCTGTTGGCAATCATGAATGCGCGAAAGCGACAAGGAACTCAAAACAACTAATATCATTCATAGCTGTCTTTCTGAATTTCACAATATTTTAATGCATTTGAAGTTATATAAATTATAAAATTAACATAACAAAAAGGAACGGTCAATTTAATAATTTCAGTGATAATAACATTTTAGAATTAAATAATAGATATAACACATCAAAATATTAGGTAAAACTTATATCCCAACTTAAGCGTCAAATTAAATTGGTTTAGAATAATCCAATATGACTAGGACACCAACAACTCCAAAGATAAGGTGAAACTTAATTAAAAAGTTATCTTAATACAAAAACAATTTTATATGATTACCATTCCGAGACTCTTCCTGTATTAAAGTTGTTTTAGATTCTGATCAATTTGACTTGAGTCATATAAAAATTACTGAAAATGAAACTTTTTCGCAACACTCAATTTTTTTTTTTCATTATAAGATTTAAATATAAGATGTTGTCTAAGGAGAAGTTATTCGAAACACAGCAAAGTGATGTATCATGTATGTAACAAAAAATTGCAACCTGATCCCCCCGTTTCAAAGCTACCACACTTTTCAGAGACACTGAAAAATATTTACACTTTCCCTTAACCTTCACACAAGTGGGGTCCACAAAACAATCCCTCGTAATCATCCCTTTCCCCATTTACACAATCAAACACAACGACGCCACTCCCCAGATCAAAGAACCATTTCTCTCGCGCCAGTCAAAAACCCTCTCAGAGAAAGCACACAACAAAGATGACCGACGAAGACAAACCCAAAGCCTTCTCCGGCGGCCATCACAACCACCCTCCGCCGCAGCCACAACCCTTCCCCGCCGCCCAGTATGGCACCTTCCAAGGCGTCGCCAACTACCCTCCGCCGCAGCCGCACCCCGCCATCGGCTTCCCTCACCCGGTTCCGCCGCCCGGCGCCGTCGACTCCTCCGCCCCTCCTCCGCCCTACTACCCGGGCTACCAAGCCGTTCCCGGTATGGCTCTGCGCTTCTGTGTTCTCTTCATTTTTTTAAAGAAATTTTTGGTTAAGTTAATTTAAATTTTGGGTTTTATTTGAGCTTGAAGATGGAAGGTGCGAAATTTTGTTTCTGGGATGATGAATTGTGTGATGGGTTGGATCAAAGATTGGAACTTTCGAGATGGGTTTGGCTTTGTTGAGTTCTGTTTGGTTTGTGCTGCAGGAGAGTGATAGGTCAACTGTCTGTCTTATTGCAATTTTGGGGTTTGAGGAAAAATTTTCTGATCTTCGGTTGACTTGATTTTTGTGAGTGAGTTTTTTGGTTTGTTTTTCTTTTTCGATTGTTGGAGGTTGAGAATGGTTGTCAGTGTGGTGATCGGAGTGATTTGGAAAATGTTGTTGGCAGTTTGACGTTGTAGGATAGTAGAATCCAATGGATTTGGTGGCTGGTGATGGTGATTCAGGGTTTTGGATTAATCACTGGTTTGTCTCTAATTATTTGTTATCCCTTTACATCATAGTTTCAAGCTATGTATGGGTTGCCTATATATGATCAAAGTGGTGGGATTAGGTTACAGGATCATTTGCAGGTTGATAGACAGCTAGAAGAACTAGATCTACACTGTTTGATAATTTTACAATTCTCAGTGAGGCTTGTATATGCTGTTTCACTTAAGAGTCATCTTGGTGTTATGCAATCCGTGTTTTTGCATTAAAATGAAGTAATAAGAAAGAGTGCAGCACTTGTTTGGTGAAAGCAAAGCTGGTTATTATGCTAGGAGATGATTATGAGCAGTTGGTTTTTATATTTGAGAATCTGATGGATGTGAGTTTGATGATGACATGTCTTTGTAGTGTAACATACTTCATTTTCCAGTCTGCTAGATTTTGACATGGTTTCCTCTGTGATGATAATTCAGGTTATGCAGTTGCTGAAGGAAGACCTGTAAGAGAACGCCGCCTTGGTTGCTGTGGCCTTGGATGCGGCTGGTGTCTGTAAGTAAATTTCCTGCACAATGGCATATTACTTGTCAGCAATAACTCGTAGATAACTAGAAGTAAGGAGTTTGGCTTGCCTTTTTGCATATGATGTTTGAACTTCAAAGCTATATATACATATAAATACATATACATAACATACAATCCAAAGTCAAGATATAATTCCTAGCCTGTTCTGTTGGTAAAGATTGCTAAATCCGTGTAACAAGAGAAGTCCCTATTTTCTATATATTCTAGAGTGTGCCATTAGTAGTCTTTTTTTTGGTTTATGTTAACCTCAATCTTTTGTTTTTGGATAATTGCTTTTTATTTTATTCTTCTATCACCATTAACATTTTCACTGACGGAAGTTGGTTTTATTTTTTGCTGAAAACTTAAATCTTGAATTTGTCTATTGTGCTTGAGGAAAATGTGTTCTTCAATTTCTGGTGTTAATTTTTATATTTTTATTTTATTGAACGAAGATACATGCACCTAGTGAATATTGAAATCATAAATGCATTCTTATTTTGAATTGCAATGGTGAGTCTACTGAGAATAATTTTTGAGCTGAGAAAAATAGGCAATGTAATATTATGATAGTAAATTTGCTTATGTATCACAGTTTTCTCATTATGCTTGCATTTAAAGAGCTGGACTATGAAATTTATTACAACTTGAGAGGGAGAGAAGAGGGAAATGGCATAGGATTTGGCATTTCGTGAGACCCTTCTCAAACATCAACTCATTTGACATATTTTTGAACATGGCCACCTTCTAGACAAGCTGCTTTGGTTTTCCAGCAGTTTGTGTGTATTGGTGTCTACACCTTTTCTTTATTAAGTATTAACAACCGCTTCCCATCTCTTCTCTTCCCCCCTTGCCATTCAAAGGAAAATGGTTGAAGTCATTATTTTGATCAGTGTATGATCAGGTTGGACTCTCAATTTTTTTCCTTGGTATTTTAAGGTATGGCCAACATTTTGCCTTTTATTATTATCATTGTACATACTGTATTCACAATGTGAGACAAGTAGACTATTGACATGACTTTCTTTAATTTCTCATGGAAATTATTTCAGTTAACCTTGGTTAATAACATTTCATTGAATATATTATATCCTGCCTTGGTTAGGGAAGTTTTTTTTTTTTTTTTGTGCTTATTAGCTTGAACCTGGTGGATCATTTCAGTCTTGATCTGGTTCATGCATGACGGGGATGGTTCACATATGCTTCCATTCTTTCCTATTGTCTTGTAAAATGCTGAAACCATTTACGTTGTTTCCTTTTACATCGTCCAATGTTAATTCTCATATCTGTTATTTTCCTTTCTTTTCCCGTGTGTTGATACAAGCCACTTACTTTCAAAGTTAATATTGGCATGTTGATTTCCAATAATTTTTGTTGTGAAGGTTTATATTAGGCTTCTTTCTTGCTGGCATTCCGTGGTATGTTGGGGCAATAATTATGCTTTGTTCCAGAGTAGACTATCGAGAGAAACCCGGATATATTGCTTGTGTAGTTGCTGTAAGTGATTCTATCCTTTCTTTGTTTCACTTGAATCCTGTTTCATTTGTATCAGTTCTTAATTTCTTATATTCTTTTAGCTGCCCTGTTGTTTGAATTTGTCAGATGTTCCCGAGGGGAATTGTGTGGCTTTATAGGCTTATTGCACTTGGTTTTTATCTCCACATCACCCAAGCTTTTTGTATTTTTAGTTGCATGTAAAATTGTGAAACTTAAGATGTGCTTGTAATTTATAATTAGATTGAGGATTAAATTGCTTGAAGTTGTTGTGTTTACTTGTATCATTGATGACATAATGCACGAGAAGGTAACATTAGCTTTGGGAAACTGTTTTTGCAGGCTGTTCTGGGCACAATTGCAATTATTCTTGGTGTGACAGAGGGAGTAGATGACTGGTAATCTTCATGTCAAGAGTTGTGTAAAGTTTGTTAGACGAGTGGTGTATGTAAAGTGAAACAGTTGCTGGAAATTATGTCTGAGTTCGATTTATGTGTTCATTGAGAACTGCTACCATATGTGATATGAATTGTTTGATTTATTACAAGGTTCTCCTGGTCCTGACTAAAGATATATATGATGGGGCAAGACTTGATATTTGTATGGAACAATTTTATAGTGAGTTAACTATTCTAATATATACTGACATTATTTGTGTGAAACATTTCAGTAGAAAGTCATGATTATGCATTGTTTGGATAAGGATCATGTATATCTTACATGCTCCTTCTCTCGGATAGCAATATAAGATTCCCATAAGGACTTGGGGGAAAAAAAAACTAGTACTATACTACAAGCCAGCAGCTATGGTTGCTCCACAGGCCATAGATTAGTAGTTTGTTACCTATGGAATAGCAATCCAAAGATTTGAGCATTGTTTAAAAGTGATATTCTAATCTCTAATTTCTTAGGTGAAAAGAGTCTAAGTTCTTTCTTTAAATGTTAACCTCTTACACAATTAAAAAATGAATTTGCTTTAAGCTTAATAATAAAAAAAAACTAATAAATCATGTCCTATTCCTAGCTTCTAAGTTTAGTAGGCATTTTTCTAATGTTCAAGGTAAAGATAGTATTTTTCCATCACAATCTTATCTAACAAGCTACAGGTGGTCAACTATAGCAAGCAAGAAGTTTGGTAATAAAAATGCTAATATTAAATAACAAGAATGATATATAAATATATTTCAAAAGAAATATATCAAAGTATTGGTTAAATTTAACTAAACAATGAAGAGTTTAGTTATTCATCTCCATGTATAGTATCCTAAATGGAAAGATGGAAGAAAGAAAATGAAAAAAAGAAACAAGAGTACTTCTTGTAGTAAAGATAAGTGATTAGAAAGCAAAACCCCTATCCTAACAAAAGGCGGGCTAAATCTATTTATACAATTCCAAAAAATCCAACAATAAGTGGTAATTAGCTAAAGCTAGTTCTATATATAGCTAAGCATTCCGTGCCTTTTTGGCTTAAGCTAAACACTTTAGCATAAGCGAATTCTTCATTTTGCAACTCCTTCAAAAAGCAGATTTAACTTTAGCAAAGATTCCATCTTAAGCTAAATTTTTTTCTAGATTCCATCTTCAAGCTCCAAAAAGCTTCTTGTTCCTTGATGCCTTTCGATCCAATCTTCAATCCTATAAAAAGGATCCATCAATAATTATTTAAAATTATTTTAAACAATTTATTCAAATTTTAAACAGTTTACAGGGCTGCTAATCTAGGTTCCTTGTCTTATACTATTGGCGATTCCTTTGCTCTGGATGCCGAGCTTATTGGTGCTCTAAATAGTGAATACCCTTTAATTTATTATTTGAATACATATTTCATTTTTAATATGTATAAAATTTGAAAACCTAGAATGACACATAGTTTTAATTATAGGGATGATATTTTTCTTGTTGATGTAAAGAAAGATTCTCATCTCAAAAGTCACGTCTTCAAAACACTGTCCGTTTTGCTTATCACCATATTATGGAGTCCATGTTTTTCATGGAAAATCTTAAAGTTAGTGGCAGCCGGATGCAGCTCTGGAGATTACAAATCCCACCCAAAATAAAACATTTTATCTGGAGATTAGTTCGTGGATGCCTTCCTTCTAGGCAAAGACTTCAATCTAAAAAGGTGTTTCATGCCCTAACTTGCTGTTTTTGCATTTCAAACCCTGAGAACGAGTGGCATATCTTTTTCGGGCGTGACCAAGTTAAGAGCGTTTGGATAGCAGCTGGAATGTAGAATCTCATTAATGGCAAGATGCAGAATGCAGAAGGTATCTTTGGTGTATTTGGCGTCGTAGAAATTACTAGGTTTGAGAGGATAATCAAGTACAACCTCAGGTATCTGTTTCCTTAGCCATGCAATATTTTTTCTAGTGTCTCATGCATGATACATGTAAACTCGCCTATGATGAAGCCATGCAGCAGAAAAACAACGTCATCTCGTCTTGGAACAAACCACGAACTGGACAAATAAAATGTAATATCGTTTTGGAGCTGGAATTGTTCTTCGTTAAGAGCTGATGAGTTTGGACACTTCATAAAAGCAAAAACAGCTTGGCATCTAGTAATTCCAGAACCGAAGGAAGCTATATAAAGCGCTTCACTGGATAGCAAAAATTGGAATTCAGAATATTGTTATTAAGTTAGATTGCAAAGTCCTCGTTGATGGAATTTCTGTCTGCTCTACTGGTTTGTCAGATTTTCATGTTCTATTGTCAAAATGTAGAGCTTTTCTTTTTAAACTTCCAAGCTCAGTGTTAGTTTCATCAGAGGCATATATAAATATAATTCTTAAAAATATTATTATTTTTAAATACTATTGATAAGATTAATATAGTAGTTTTAAATATTCATTAGTTATTATTTTTTGATAATATTAACAATTTAAAGTGTTTGAAAAAATATTGAGAATTTTTTTATTTAGTATAAAATATAAATAAAATAGTATTCCTCACAATTTTTTGAAAAAAATTGTAGACAATTTCTCTAATTTTTTTATTCAATAGCATTTTCGGTATAAAAGTCTTATGAAAAATAAACCTGAGGAGTGCTATTAATAAAGTAAAAATATTCTCATTATAAAAAATAATTGATTAAGAAAATAGTTAATATTTAAATAATATCATTAAATTCTTAAAGCCATTAATAAAGATAATATTATCAAAATTATTATATTCAATTAAGAATAAAATATATATTTAGTCTCGGTTTTAATCCTTATAAAAAAAAATTATACACAAGACTTAAAAAATATAATTTATGCATTCTAATATCTTAACCACTTTGATTCCTTTAAATTTTTTTGACAAGCTCCGCCACTAAATCAAAAGGCAAATAAGTCATGTCACTCATATCTTAACTAGGACGTCAAGATTATATGCTAATATATCATGTCTTTGAGCATATACCAAGTTATATTTATTCACTTATTTTGAGTAAATAAATAAAATAAGTATCTTTATGTAAAAAGAAAAAAATATTGTGATTGCATTTAATGTAAAGAAAGATTCTTTCCCAAATAAGTTTTTTTTTTATTGTGATTATGTGATTTTAAAATCTTTTAATAGTTACAATTTATGTGTAGTTATTTGATTTAGATTTGCTTCTCATACTCATGCAAAAAAATAACTCTTGATCCTGATATGCCACAGAAGCAAAAACAAGCAGAACATCAAATGCGCATCATTGAAAAGTAATTAATTAGATACAAAATTGTGGTATGATACCTTGGATTGGCAGCACCAAACATCACACTATTTAGATGTTGGAAGTTGGAACTTCAAAGGTTAGAACAGGTAACTCGCACCCATCTCAAACAAAAACAGAAATAATTCATAAGCTACCGATCCACATCCCCTCCAATGTAAGTAAATAATGGGACCAAAGGAATTAATCTCTGTATCTGAGACTTGAACAATAATAATTAAACCAAAAGTATATTTGATTTCTCTCATTTGATTGCCAATTCCACGATTGAGGTGCAGAATAACCCACGCAGAAAAGTTAGAAGGTGAATGACTGAACAATAGAGAACTGGTAATAGCAGACAGTGATGCTCAAGACACAGAAGCTTAAGATGAAAGTAATTTGAAACAATCAGGAGATACCCATAATCAGAATGACATTAAGATGAAGAGTTTTAGTGGAAAGGGAGAAACAAGTCTTTCATTAGGTGTATAATTAACCCTACAAATACCTCTTGCATGTTATAACGTACGTGGAAATGTAGGGGAATGAGTTCAAAGGTATTTGGAGCCCTAATTAAGGATTTGTGTTACTTGAAAGGATAACATGTCATTGGTTTTCTTGTTGGAAAGTTTACATAGAATGCTACAGGCTAGCCGAGTCTTGAGGGATATTGTGTTCCAAGTATCTATTCAGTTAAGTTGGTTCTATATATGCTTCTGAATCTTCATTGGAGATAGACTTAGATTACAGGAGGCGAGTATTTCACTTGCCTCTTTTAAAATTAGATCATCGTCCTATTTTTGTCAAATTGCAGGATAACATAAGGGAGAATTATGTTGGAGGTCATTTAGTAATTTCCTAGCCTGCTTTGGTTTAAATATTCATATTTTAATTCCTTTCTCTAGAAAACATGGTGCCCAGAAATTCAATGATTTGAGCAGGTGAAGTTAATATAAGAAGCCCTAAGGCATCGGAAAAGGAAAGTCTTTGGTGATATTTTTGAATTGAAGAGAAGACTATTGCATAGCTTGAATTGGGTAACTTGGGACACCCCTTGTTGTTGAGGAAGTGTAGGTTATTGAAGGATATGAAGAAACCTTGAGGGAGGAGGAAATTTTGTGGTTCCAAAGATCCCTAAATGGCTTCTTCCTTTGGTGATCGACTGCAATACATGTTACATCTATGTAGGCACAGGCATCACAAAAAGGAAGGATACACATGAAGCGTTGCAAGATGATGATGGAAATTGAGCTTCTTTTGTACGTGTGAGTAACATGAACAATTCCAGCACATAAAACAGTAACAACGCATCCATATTTTGACGAAACAACTTTGGTACCAAATATAACATGCATAAGTTCAAACCAGTCGACGATACAAGTTGTGCACACTATCCATTAGACAGTAGTTGACAGTACCTATTTTAGTATGCACAAATTATAGTTTTTTTTTTTATCGGCAAAAAAGGATCATATATTAATAAGGTACCAAAGATACCCAAAACGTTCATATGATGGGTAACTACGTATTTAGATTCCAATGTATCCAAATACTGCATAACCAAAATTAAAACATGATTACAAATAACAGAATAAAAACATTTTCCCCATTTATAATCCTTCACAGGTTCAGATAGTCCCCGGACATACCAAACCAATATGCCTCCTGCAGCAAGCCTCAAGCTCCATAGACAAGCTACGAATAAGAATTCCACATTACCCCACCAGCTGTGGGCGTTTCAGTATACAATCCCCTGGATTAACACACCACTGTGCAAATGAATACTCAAAATTGTCACCTAATTCATGTAACCACTGCCACGCATGAAATCTGATTTTATGCACCAACTCTTCCATGTTTGCATTACCCATTCCTAAAGAGCACTTGGTTTCTCATATTCCAAATACACCAAACACAAGCGCACCATAGGACCTTCCACCTTTGAACCTCAATCTCGTAGAGTAGCAAAGGTGGAGTTTGTAGGAACCAATTTTGTATCGTTCCCGGAAGAGTTGACATTAACTTCATAGATAAAGCTAGAAGTGTTACCATTTTAGCAACTTGTTTTGATGTTCAGCAAATTTATCCGTCGGATTACTTGCTTTAAAATTCATGGAGAGATTACCGGAAGCCCAAGGTAGTGAAAACAAATTGTCAGCTGCTTTCATTATGTTTCTAAGACTGTTGCTACTGATTATGGTAATCCTCTTCATCATGGTGGCTCTTGTTATCATGTATTTGGAAAATTCTACTTCTTGTTCTTCACCTCTAAATCCCCTAATGCACACAAACTTCAGCTTTTGACTGATACAGTTGCATAATTCTCGCCTCTCCCAAAACATTGGTATGGGATATGATAAATCACAACGTTGGGAGCTATTGCTAATTTGGCTTTTGGGCCTAAAAGCCTGTAAAACACAATTATCTATTACAATTTTGTCCATAATGAAACACAGTGATAAGAATTTCAATCAAAGATAACGTCACATACCGGTAAAGCAATTTCAAGCACTTGTAAGTTTGGACATAATTTCAAGACATAAGAAAGAACCTCAGCTTCTCTTATGTTATTCAAATCCAGGTCTATGCACAAGGTTGATACATTCTGAAATATATTCCCATTTGGAGACCCCTGGAAAATAAAGCATAGAATTACATTGCAATATATATACGAGGAAAAAACCTAATTCATACATAGACGCAATACTTGCACGTACAACTAATTAACATAGGTGGAAATTGAATCAAATTGTGAGAAATATTACTAAAAAAAAAAACCATTCATGTACTTTCATCATCTAATAGCTTATATCGGATAGATTACCCACAAGAACCAACATATTCAGAAGAAACATTACCAGTCATACACAAGGAACAAATTTGTGTGCTTTGTGGTGTTACTCCAAATCACACTAACCACTTCTTTCATCTGCTTGTCCTTTGATGTACAAGGTTTGCGGGTTGTTTCTATGACTGGGTAGGTTTGTCTATTGTTCTACCCACGTATGGTAGAGATAATTATTTACAACAATAGGTATATATGTTGTCTATTAGCCAATCTAACCAGTATTTATAGCACACTGTGGAAGACCCTAATATATGAAATACTGCCCGTCACATACAAAAGATATATTAGAAATATTCAGGGGAACTCACCAGAAGCCCACAACAATGTGTAAGAATCTCATGGGTTTTCACAATAGAATTTCCATTTCTAACAGAAAGCATTCTTCCATACATTGAGTTGCAGTAAGTATGAAAAGTCCGGAGACATGGGGCATAAATGCTCAAACTTTGCATTGGACAAATTATAGAGTCAAGCATCATAACATCAAGGTTTTCACAGGAAATTTGAAGCTCGTCCACACATAGGGCTTGGAGCTGCAAAACTTTAAGTGTCGATCTCATGATGATAACTCTCTCGAAACCAATGCACTCTAGCAAACTAAAATTTTCAACCACCACACAGTTTTCTAAAATCCCACTTAGGGTCACATCATCTAGGTATATGCTCTTCATTTTAAGTCTTTTGAGTTGACTGCATTCCAGAAAAGGGATCCAAGAGTTAAGTGTGTAGTTGATCAACTCCAGTGAAGCCAAACATTCAAAAGCCCCATGCCTAAAACGGGGTATGTAAGTATACTCTTCAGGCATGATCTTTTCAGTAAGTTCTTCACAGTGAGCCACACACTCTAAACTCAGATCTTTAAGACGTGTGTGTATAGCAACTAGAATTTCAACCCAATTCTCTACATGCTCAAATGCCAGGCTTTTCTTGAAATGTTGAATACGACAGCTAGAAATGACGCCCAAGTGATTAAATAACAACGGGACGACAAGAGCATTGTAGCCAATGACACTTTTGAGCATCGGTGGAGCAATAGCACTGAAATCGGGGAATGTGCGAGGCTTCCGTGATCGCAATAGCTTTGTGAAAGGCTCCACCATGTTGGTCGCGTTTAACTCCATGTGTGACATTCCTTTCCAAAGACCTTTCCAAGTCTTTGAGAGGACACTGCATCTCACAGCTTCATCGATGCAAAGCTTAGATAGGATATTGGTTTTGATCTCGTCTGGAAGATTGCTAATCATATCTGGATTCACCATCATTTTCTTTGTTATTCTGCTGCCCTCCATCCAACTCTTGCGTTTCAAAAGAACATATGACAGGGATAAGAGTGAAGATTAGTCTGAGAGAGAATAATTATGAAGTCACGGTGCCTGGTTTTATGTTTAGTTTTTTATTTTTTTATTTTCATGGTTTTGAGCACTACTTGTGAATATCGTGACACAAATGAAACCGTCGAGTGCATGAATTTTGGCTCTATATATATGTACATAATGCGTTTTGAATCCTTTTATCTTTTCATTTTTTGGAGTCACATGTTTTTTTTTTTTTCATGTAATATAAATTAATTGTATCAGTTATATATTTGTCCAAAACATGACTCTCGTGAATGTGGTATCTATGTTTGTTAGATTTTTTTCTCACCAAAGTAGGTGATTAATTGGTGCTAATCCATTCACCAAAAAAAATATTGGTGCTAATATTATGCAATTAATATTATCATGATAATTAATATATATTTAAGGAGGTAAGATTGAAAATCGCCTCTTTTTAGTTAAATTAGCTTTTGTTTGTTTTGAATTTTGACCACTTGTGAGAATAGTGTCCCTTTCTTTAAACATTTTTTACTTAAAAATCACTTCTGTTTAATTAATTAATAGGGTCCATTTGTTTAAGTTTTTATTTTAAAAATAACATTTTTAAATAAAAAATTAATATTTTTTTATGTTTGTTTAAACTGTTTTTATTTTTAAAAAATATTTTTTGGTATTTTTTAAGAAACACATCATATTTGTTTTTTTAGAAACATACTTTTTTTTATAAAAAAATTGAAACAAACTGATCCATCATGCATTTTGAATCTTTTTATCTTTTCTATTTTTAGACTCAGGATTTTTATTACATGTATTAGTTATATTATATATTTGTTCAAAACATGACTCTCGTGTGTAATATCTATTTAATTAATGTATACATGTTTTTAGTTATATAAAAGGGGTAAATTGTAAATTGCCTCTATTTAATTAATAGATGCATGTTTTTGGTTATATAAGTAAAAGTAAACTCAATGTCCATAATAATAATAATAATAATAATCAATTATTACTATTAGATGTGCATATTGCCATTCATACAAGAATTTGTACAATATCGTCATTTTTGTGTATTTGCTTAAAAAAATCATTTTTGCGTACCTGTCTTTCTCTATCACTTCACTTATTGCCATTCAAAATATGTCACTATTGAATTTTCATTAAGAACAATTAAATATATTAATAAAAAAATGTAATTAATTGCTTGAACAAAATAATTATTAAAATGTACCAAAAAGGAAATTTATAAATGCTAATTGATCACTTTCCTGGAAAGATTTCTACATCTTAATAATAATAATAAATTAATCTTATTTTAAAATTTATGCCATTAAATATATTCAATTATATGAAATATAATTATATTGTATTATTCTCCTATTTGGCATTTTATTACATTTTATCAATTTCCCAGTCATCGGTCAATAGCTTTCCTAAAGACATTTATTTTAAAAATATATTGTCTTTCTTATATCCCTCCACAATAGATATTTTATTTTAAAGGAAATTCCTCCTTATAATGGAATTATTTTTCCGTGTAATTAACTAAGGTATTAATTAATGAAATGATAATTGTTAAAAGACTTGTACTATATATTTTGTATTTTCAAAATATATGCATATGTAGTCTATTTTCCTTAAGAAGAAAACAAGTTAAATAATTTTGTTTAGTCATTTGGTTTCTCCACATATTGTCCCCTTCTGTTCTTTTTTGAATGCGGTTTCTCAATTACTATCAAGTTTTGATATGCCAACTACGTTGTCAATTACGATAACTTATAAAGTTAAAACTTTTGTTTGAATATAGAACAGAATTTGTCAGCATAGTAACTACTCATATTAAAACCTCATGCTGATGACAGTAAATATGAAATATACATTGAAAAAAAACATGACAAATGCTAAGAAATTATTGTTTTTTTTTCTTTTGTGCGTGCACCAGCAATATCCATAAAAAAAATTGGTATACCAAGTGATTAATTTAAAAAAAAACATGTATATGTGTACATTAATTAATTCATTTCCTAAATTAATTAAAAAAAGAATCTCTTGAGTCATAAATAAAAGTTGAAAAGGGAAAATTTAAAGGCAAAATATGTTAAAGAATAGAAACAATCAATGAAGAACATGAATAGATAATAAAATTATAATACTAGATATTATTATTAAAATAAATTAAATTATTTTGATGAATTTAGTTTAATGAAATATAAATTATCTATTAGAGATAAAAATAATAAGTTATTTTAAATCATCATATATATTTTAATAAATATTTGTTTAATAGTTTGCATTTAAGTTAATTCATTTTTATACTTTTTTTTGTATAAAACATCATTTATAAACTTTAAATGTTATAAAACGACGAAAATAATATTTAGAATATAATCATATAACATAATTGATTTTTTAACGGTTTACATTTTAAAATTACAAAAATAATTAAATTTAGGAGTAATGTAATCTATAATATATTATGTTTAATAATTTTAATATCTAAAGTAATAACTATTCACATTGGATGAGAACTATAATAATCACGAGAAAATAGTGATCACAATGAGTAAGATTTATGTAGTGTATTTTTACATCCATCTTTATATCCGTATTAAAAAAAAATACCCATACTTATTTCTATATCACACGTCAACTAACAACTTTAATCTTTATGTTTATATTTGTTGAGTACTTTTATATCTAAAATCATGCCTGTTATCTATATTTTACTTAAATATAAAATCAATAAAATTAATACATAAATATCTGCAGCTAAATTGAAATCTATTCTTAATTCCTTCAAGCATGATCTAAATTAAATCATCCAAACATAATTCAAAACCACAACTTTAGAAACATAGCCTTAAACCATTCATGACATAACTTTACATTAATCAAGCATAAGTCATAATCATACAACGTTAGAAACAAAATCTAAAACCATCCAAACATAAATCTAACAATAAACTTCTAGAAGAACTAATCTTCAAACTTGGAAATCATGTTTTAGTACTCTCCAATATCTATCAAAATTGATACATTAACACTAATTAGTTTATATTTATATAATATAAAGTTCAAAGATCATAAATAAATATGTTATTTTATCCCATCATATATCCATTTCCCCATTTCTTTTTCTATGGCCCGGAAGATATATAGAATGTCTTTAACATTGCTGGAGAATGAATTTTTAACATTAATTAATGTAAAAAAAACTATTTTAGCATATCTAGATTACTGTACAATAAAATCACAATACATTTCATATAATAAGGGCATAATACCTTATTTAGTCCCTTATCTTATTTTTTGGATTTAGTTTATTCCTTCATCTTTTAAAAAATTTATTTTAATTCTTTATTTTAATTAAAAAGTTCAAAATAATTTTTCCATCCATTTAATGTTAACGTTATTTAATACACTTAATTTCTCTATCATTTTCATCAATTGTATCTCTTGTCTTCTCCTTAACCTTAATATGCTTGAAATTCTCAGAAATTCCTTTCACCACTCCCAGGAGACAGCTAGAACATGCATTTGAGATGTTTGGCCTCCCTCCATCAATGCCAACAAGCTCCATCCCTTATTGATGATCTCGTTCTCATCATCACCAACACCAACAAACTCCGCGATAAGAAGCTTGGCCTCTGTCTGTCATAGCCAACTCCAATTTCTATCATTGTTGACGCCTGCATGATTGTCTGCGAGTCCCCCTCAACCTCCTCCAACGGAACTCTCCTTTTCAAAACTATCGTAACCGAAGATGAATTTGTGATTTGGGGTTGCGATTTGTCATTTAGGATTCTTGGTTTGGGGTTGTGATTTGAGATTCTTGATTTGTGATTCTTGACTTGTTCTATATATTGTTCTTGTTTTGGGTTGTGTTCTTCGTCTAGACTATAGATTAGGTTTTTCATCTAAGTTCTTAAATGTTGTTTTTGCGTTTACAGGATGATTATGTTTAGAGAAAAAAAATTGTATTTTGTGAAAGTTTATAGCGGTTAATAACTATATTATTAACGAGATAAAGTATCAATTTGAACAAAAAAAAATCAGGTAAAAGATAAATAGGTCATTCGACCTATAATAAATAAATATTAAACCTATCACGAATTCATTTAAATTATGCATGTGCGTTTGTTTCAATTTTATTACTTTTTTTGGCTGCCTAATTATACAAGATCATATTCGTGCGTGTTTTAATTTTAAGGTACGCATGATCTTATAACAAAGTCATCACGTTGCTAACAATGTGTAATTAAAACTTCTTTTAGTTGGAATTTCAATTTTATTACTTTTTACACTTGACTTGCGTTTGCTTTGTCGGTTTTGAAGGGATTAGTTGAAGGACCATTTGGAGAGAAGTTAGGACTCAGAAACATTGATACTGACGTCAGAGAAAAAAAATGAAGAGCCATGAGTCTACTAACCTTGCTTAAGCAAGGCATCTTTGGCCCTATTTAAGTGATCTAATACTATGGAGAACTTTGGAAGGCCATTGACCTCGCTTAACAGGTGCCTTATTGGCTCACTTAAGCCAACCACTTGGAGAAAGATCATGAGCTATTGTACCTCCTTTTCTATTTCGAAAAAATTTCATTTTGAAATAAACATTTCAAAATACAATATACAATGAAAGGGAGTACAAAACTCAAATGCCCAATTACAGCTCACTTATGTGAGCTTTACTAAGACGACCCATGCTGAAAAAGCCCAATGGTTATAAAAGCTTAACAAAAACAAGACGCAAGGGTTCTGAATTTTGCGAAATTGAAAGCTTAGTGATTAGAGAAATTGGTGTGGCAGCTTCCGTGCTTAGAGGGGTTCATTCTTTCTTCGTCAGTTTCCACCTTTCCGTGGCTATGGGTAGTTAGTTAATTTCAACTTCCATTGAAATTTAATGTAATTGGATCTATTTTGATGTAATTAGAACATAAAAATGAATGTCATGGTTTCAAGTCAGGCTGTTTTAGGAAATAAAAATAGCATTCAATATAATAAAGAGGTTTCCCTCTATAAATACAAGAGATTAGAACATAAGAAAGGAATGGAGATAATTAGGTGTGCAGGATACAAATTAATAGATGACACTACAACTTATGTAAGATGATATGAGCACCAAATTTTGGATTAAGAGTGAGCACAGTGACTGGAGCATGTGCATAGGTAGGAGAAAGCTCAAATGAGAAGCGTTGTAAGAGTAATGACAAAACCAACTTCGCTTCTAATAAAGCAAAATTTTGGCCTAAGCACACTCTAGGACCCCATCCAAATGGGAAAAACACAACTTGGCCTTTTGTTGCCTTTGCTACTCCTTCAGCAAATCTTTCTGGGTTGAACTCTGTAGCATCATCACCCCAAATATCACGATCCTGGTGAATCAATAGTATTGGTAAGGAAACTTGCACTCCCGCAGGTAGGGAAAGGTTTCCAAGTTTCACATCATTCTTGATCGCTCGAGCAAAATAAATTAAAGGTGGGTATAACCTAAGAACCTCGTATAAAATCATGGTCACCTATGGCAAAGAAAGATATCATTAAGAATCAACATCAAAAGCACTTGCAATGTTAATTAATATAACCATCACTGAAGTAAAACCATGTGATACTTACAATTTTAAGGTGACTTAGCCCATTATAGTCTGGCTTTTGGTTACCAAAAACATGCAATACTTCCTCCCTTGCACGTTCTTGCCAATGAGGATATCTACTCAATAACACCATTGTCCAAACTAGTAAAACCGATGTGGTTTCTTGTCCTGCTATGTAGAATGCATTGCATTCCTCAATTACCTCTAGGCTAGTCATTGCAATAATGTTATTCTTTCCATGATCTTGTATTTCCATACGGTTTGATTCCAAAAGCATGCCCAACAAGTCATTGTTCAAGACTTCACCAGCCTTCATTGCATTCTCTCGTTTGTTGATGACACCTTTAAGTAATGCTCGTATCTCAGTATCAATTTTTTTCATCCTCTTATTTGTAGTTGTTGGCAGCAACCTACAAATAGATCATATAATTACCTTTTCAAATCAATTAGCCAATGAATGTTATACTAGTATGTGCCAATGTAGAACTAACAAAGGTTTGTACATAAGCCATTTTTTGTGCAAAATCTCTTAAATTTCCAAGGTCCATGTAGAGTAGCTAGATATAAAGTATAGTCCGATTTTGAAAGTAAAGGAACAGAGGATAAAATTTCTATTTTTAAATTAAGAGGTATATAACAAAGAATATGCATAATTTTGATGCCATTTATAATGTTAGTAGTCATACCACCATCCTGGAATGTAAGCGTTCTGCAATTTCATCATAAGTCCAGTTTGCTCTTTCAGAAGTTCAAATATACGTTTCCCATCTTCATAACTGCTTCCAAATGCTGTTCTAGATATAATATCACATGTTAAATTTTGAAGGAAAGGCCACACATCAATTTCGGATTTGTCATTTGAAGACAACAACCTTTCCCATTTGGAAACCATATCGTCACAACATTCAAGAAATATTGGTAACATAACCTGCAAGGTAATGAAAACATAATTGAATAAAACTTGATATGGAATAAAACATGCTAAGAAAAAGTGATTCCCAAACAAAACATATATTAAAGTGTATATATAACCTTCAATTTTTCTAAATGGAAAGCAGGGTTAATAATCTTTCGATGTGTACGCCATTTCTCGCCTTCTAAATTTGCAAGTCCAGAGCCCAACAACTTGACAATAGGACTCAACTTGGGTTTCTCAAAGTCTTGGATCTTGTTGAAGACTTCTTTGATTTGCTCAGGGTCAGTGATTACCACTTTTGGTTTGGTACCTTCCCAAAAAAATGAATTCTTGCCTGCATATGATTTATGTTATATAACACCAATTATTTTGTGGGACAAAAGCTAAAAATAAATTTTTTAGAAAGACTAAAAACAAAACAACACTAGCGTAAAAAAAACAAAACAACACTACATTATAGGAATGAAAAATTATGTTAAATACTTGTTAATTATAAAGATATGTACTTCATTTTTAAAATTATTCAAAAATTAAAAATTTAATATTTTTTTATAACTTTAAATAAAAAGTAAATGAACCATGTGTTGCATCTTGTACGTGCGAAAGTTATGAGAGTGGGCGGTCTAGATTATAAAGCCGTACCAGAAATGCAATTATATATTTCAATTCTAGTTAATATCTTATCTGATAGAATGGTTTTTTTTTTTTTTTTTAATTCAAGTGGTATATTTTACTTTTAAAATTATAAAAAATAGTATATTCTAAAGAGACTTATTCATATGATGTAAGTCGATTTTCTGAAAGTTAATTTTGATTTTTGTAAAAACAAATTCCAGCATGTTTTTACATTTTTCTCACGCTTAAGAAACATCACAGAATTTTCTGAGGAGAAGAAAAAGCAGAAATTGCTTTTTTTTTTTTTACAAAATCAAAGTCGACTTGCATAACGCAGATAAATAATTTTTAAAGGATACTATTTTAACAAATTTAAAAGCAAAATATACCATATATTACAGTAAAGAAGCCGACAGATTGATTTGGGAAAGAAAAAGAAAAAGTTAAACGAAAGTGGCGGTTTCTTTGAAAGAAAATGCTAGAAATTAATATTCAAGTTATTGGAGGTAATAAAAGAAAGAAAAAACACAAACATGGTGAAATCATAAACAAATTCGGAGGAGAAATTTGCAGATAAGAGTACAAAACTAAGCAGTATGGGAAAGAAATGCACGCACGTACCGAATTTGTTGACAATGTGATGGTTAAAGGTTGTGATATGTGGTGCTGCATCCTTATCCTTAGAGAGAAAAGAACTTGTAGATTGTTGAGATCTGGCAGCTTGCATGAGCACTGTGTACATTTCCTTAGTGTCCCCAATCAAGAGGCTGTAGGGATTCCCCTGAAGGCCCTGTGCCCTTAATGCTCTCTCCAATCTCTTTGGCCTCAGCCACACCCACTTTAGTAGCTTCCAACACCATAGCACAACCAGAGGTGCTATTATGAGAAAGCATGTTGCAGTACTTGTGGGAGTGAACCCCATCTTTTGTGGGACAAAGAATTTGATATTGAGTTTTTAATACAAGGACGAGTTGTTGATATGGTTCACTACTTCCACCAGTGGCTTTTATAACATCAAAAAGGATAATAAACAACCACTTTACTTTTAAAAATAATGATAAATACTGAAATTCTTCTATGAAGCTGCCAGACACTAATAATTGATATAAAATATTAAAAAAATTTAAATTTAGTTTTTAA
>NC_038249.2:36262975-36265227 GCF_000004515.6 Glycine max
CATGCGCATAAAATATGCAATATAAAAAACAAAAAAAAACTACAAAAATTTATTACATCATTATCAATATCATATATAATGAAAAAAGGTAAAATGAGAAACCCTAGGTAAAAAATTAAATTTTTACTTTAAATATAAAAGATTAAAAAGTAAATTTAATAAATATTGAGAGATAAAAGAGAAATAAATATAAAAAATTAGAAATTAAAAGCTAATATTTTCAAAAAATACTACGTCGAATAACATTTAAACAAACTTTAGAAATTATTAAAAAATGTTTATCTAAACCATTAAATAAATTTTTTAACTAATAAAAAAATTAGAAACTAATTAAAGTATCTTGTTAAACAACCTCAAACTCAAATTTGATCTATAATTTTTATGCCATGAACGAGATCCAGTTAACTTTGGATTAAATAATACGTTATAGGACATTATTTTGATGGATTTATTTAATTATACTTTTATTTTTTTAGTTTTAAAATTTATTGAATAAAATAATTTTCAAAACTTAATTTTTAGATTGTAAAAACGAGAGACAATAATATTAGATAGTGCGAAGAAGAATATGAGTAGTAGAAAAATGAAATAGAAAATAAAATAAAATAAATTTTTTTTATGTAAAAATCGAAAAGAGATATACTTTTGAAAATAGTTTAAAAAAATTATTATCAAATAATTTTTTCTTATTTTTTAGAATACATAAAATAGGAAACAAATGTCAAAAACACGATCTTTGCACCGAGTGGCGAATGGACGTTGGTAGGAGTAGGTGGGAGCAATTGCCCCACAGTTTTTTTTTTTTTTACTTTTAAAATATTAAAAAAATATTTACCTCCATAAAAAATTCTATTAATTTTTTTTTAAAAAATTAGATAGTTACAAGAGATAACAGATAGAATAGATTGTATTTTTTTTTCATCTTATCAACTAAATATGATATTATGGAATTTATAAAACTCACACATCTTATTTAATTAATTGAATTAAATTCATTAATTATGAGATTATATATTTGATAAAATTTATAATATTTTTATAAAAAATTTATAGATTATATTCTTGTCCCCATTGAAAATAAATTTTAGATACGTCAGAAGCTCTATACCGCTCAAAACACTAAGAAGATCATTTCTTTCACATATTTTTTCATTCCAAGAATAATTTATGTGTATTATCTTTTACCTCCTTGTAAAATCAAGTGTTATCATATTATTAGATTAAAATCGTTTGAATATATTTGTAATAGGCAAACACCTTTCCAAAGATGTACCTAGACAGGATTAGGTATAGTAAAATTTTACATAAAAAATAAATAAAAATTAAACATTTTCTAATAATTCTACACTACATAATATATTTTTATGTTGGATCTCACTACAAGTCCACAACATCGTCTTCCCAATCATCTTACTTCCTTTGTATGGAAGAATGTTTATATATATATATATATATATCCAAAAGCATTAGATACAATTCATTTTTTACTACTATAAAGTAGTAGGAAATTGTTTTTAGAAAGGTACTTGTTTTATTTCAAAATAAATATAATCTTAAGTTATTTTATTTAGATGAAGAAAAATTAACAAATAGATTATAAAAAATAATTTTATAAAATTAACATTAATATTAATATTATATTAAAAATTAAAGTAATACTTATTAGAGATATTAGTAAAAAAAATAATTAATATTACATTAAAAAATTAACATAAAACTTATTTCAGGATAATTTTTTTAAATGTGACATTTATTTTTCCTAGGATGAAAATATAATATATTTTTTTCAAATAGCCATTATTTTAATAAAAAAATTGCAATAATGGAAAATTTTCAAAATTAAATTGAATTTAGCATATTAATTGGAAACGAAAGTGAATAAACACTTACAAGACTTGCATGTCATTAAAGTTTGTCTTGTTCCCAAGATATTGAGGTAATGTGTCATTAATATGACAACTTCTTAGTATCCTGTGAAACAATATCAAAGTCGAGAGTTATGCATAAAAATTATGCCAATATCTTTTCATTTGGCTATTGTACTTCTTAAACTGGTCAGTGCCATACTGAGGCACTAACATACAAAGAAACAAAATAAATAAATAAAAAAACAAAAAGCAATGAAAATAATTAACTCACAATATTTTCATTTTTGTCATATTATTAATTGGTGGAAAAGCAGAATCAGATCCATTCAAGTCACTAATTCTCCTGCATTTAATATTTTGATGGAAGTATACAATAAGAAAACA